>NW_027040275.1:65263-177763 GCF_034236695.1 Oncorhynchus nerka
GTATGTATGTAGATAGGGGACAGGGGTGGGGGGAGGACCTGGGTGGACAGGGGGTGTTCCTGGGTGGACAGGGGGTGGACAGGGGTGTTCCTGATTGGACAGGAGGTGTTCCTGGGTGGACAGGGGTGGACAGGGGTGTTCCTGGGTGGACAGGGGGTGTTCCTGGGTGGACAGGGGGGTGTTCCTGAGTGGACAGGGGGTGTTCCTGGGTGGACAGGAGGTGTTCCTGGGTGGACAGGGGGAGGACAGGGGTGTTCCTGATTGGACAGGAGGTGTTCCTGTGAGGACAGGGGGTGTTCCTGATTGGACAGGAGGTGTTCCTGGGTGGACAGGGGAGGACAGGGGGTGTTCCTGATTGACAGGAGGTGTTCCTGGGAGGACAGGGGGTGTTCCTGGGGGACAGGGGGTGTTCCTGGGTGGACAGGGGGTGAAGGGGGATGTTCCTGGGTGGACAGGGGGAGGACAGGGGGTGTTCCTGATTGGACAGGGGTGTTCCTGGGTGGACAGGGGGGGATTGGACAGGGGGTGTTCCTGGGTGGACAGGGGGTGTTCCTGGGGGACAGGGGGTGGGGAGGACAGGGGTGTTCCTGATTGGACAGGAGGGTGTTCCTGGGAGGACAGGGGGTGTTCCTGGGTGGACAGGGGGTGTTTCTGATTGGACAGGGGGGGCAGGGGGTGTTCCTGATGTGGACAGGGGGAGGACAGGGGGTGTTCCTGTGTGGACAGGGGGTGTTCCTGGGTGGACAGGGGGAGGACAGGGGGTGTTCCTGGGTGGACTTGGGGTGGACAGGGGTGGGGGTGTTCCTGGGTGGACAGGGGGGGAGGACAGGGGTGATTTCAGGGGGTGGACAGGGGGGAGGACAGGGGGTGTTCCTGATTGGACAGGGGGTGGGGGTAGGGGGTGTTCCTGGGGGACAGGGGTGGATTGGACAGGGGGAGGTAGGGGTGTTCCTGGTTGGACAGGGGTGGACCAGGGTGGACAGGGGAGGACAGGGGGTGTTCCTGATTGGACAGGGGGGTAGGGGGTGTTCCTGGGTGGACAGGGGTGGACCTGTGTGGACAGGGGGAGGACAGGGGGTGGACTGATTGGGGGGGACAGGGGTGTTCCTGGGTGGACTTAGGTGGACCTGTGTGGACAGGGGAGGACACTGATGTTCCTGATTGGACAGGGGGACAGGGGGTTCCTGGGTGGACAGACGGGTGTTCCTGATTGGACACAGGTGGACAGGGGTGTTCCTGGGTGGACTTGGGGTGGACAGTGGACAGGGTGTGTTCCTGGGTGGACAGGGGTGTCCCTGAGTGGACAGGTGGACAGTCTATGGACAGGGGAGGACAGGGGGGTGGACACAGGGAGGACAGGGGGTGGACAGGGGAGGGGGTGTTCCTGGGTGGACAGGGGAGGACAGGGGTGGACAGGGGAGGACAAGTGTTCCTGGGTGGACAGGGGGTGGACAGGCTATACACAGTCTAGGACAGGGGTGGACTGGGGGGTATTCCTGGGTGGACAGGGGGAGGACACACAGGGGTGGACAGGGGAGGACAGGGGAGGACAGGGGAGGACAGGGGTGTTCCTATGTTATTCTGCTGCATTTAGTCTTTATTCTCGTTTTCCTGTGATCCATAGTACACACACACTGATGTCTCTATCTATGTGTGTTTCAGAGTTGCTGGGAACAGCCAAGAGGGTCAATGTCAACTTCCAGGACACAGACGGGTGACACATATACACAGTCTATACAGTGACAGTCTATACACAGTCTATACATGCTGTCTATACACAGTCTATACAGTCTACACAGTCTATACACAGTCTATACACAGTCTATACATAGTCTATACACAGTCTATACACAGTCTATATACAGTCTATACACAGTCTATACACAGTCTATATACACAGTCTATATACAGTCTATACACAGTCTATACACAGTCTATACACAGTCTATACACAGTCTATACACAGTCTATATACACAGTCTATACACAGTCTATACATGCTGTCTATATACAGGCTATACACTCTATACACAGTCTTTACACAGTCTATACACAGTCTATACACAGTCTATATACACAGTCTATACACACAGTCTATACACAGTCTATACACAGTCTATACACAGTCTATACACAGTCTATACATGCTGTCTATACACAGTCTATATCAGTCTATACACAGTCTATACACAGTCTATATACACAGTCTATATACACAGTCTATATACACAGTCTATATACAGTCTATATACACAGTCTATACACAGTCTATACACAGTACACAGTCTATACACATAGTCTATACACAGTCTATACACAGTCTATACACAGTCTATATACACAGTCTATATACACAGTCTATACACTGTCTATACATGATGTCTATACACAGTCTATATACAGTCTATACACAGTCTATACACAGTCTATATACACAGTCTATATACACAGTCTATACACATAGTCTATATACAGTCTATATACACAGTCTATACACAGTCTATACACACAGTCTATACACAGTCTATATACACAGTCTATACACAGTCTATATACACAGTCTATACACACTGTCTATACACAGTCTATATACAGTCTATACACAGTCTATACACAGTCTATACACAGTCTATACACAGTCTAGTCTATACACAGTCTATACACAGTCTATACACTATATACACAGTCTATATACACAGTCTATATACAGTCTATACACACAGTCTATACACAGTCTATACACAGTCTATACACAGTCTATAAACACAGTCTATATACACAGTCTATACACAGTCTATAAACACAGTCTATACACAGTCTATACACAGTCTATACACACAGTCTATACACACAGTCTATACACACAGTCTATACACAGTCTATACACAGTCTATACACACAGTCTATACACAGTCTATAGACACATTTATACACAGTCTATAAACACAGTCTATACACAGTCTATACACAGTCTATACACAGTCTATACACAGTCTATACACACAGTCTATACACAGTCTATACACAGTCTATACACAGTCTATACACAGTCTACACAGTCTATACACAGTCTATATACACAGTCTATATACACAGTCTATACACAGTCTATACACAGTCTATACACAGTCTATACACAGTCTATACACAGTCTATATACACAGTCTATACACATAGTCTATACACACAGTCTATACACAGTCTATACACAGTCTATACACAGTCTATACACACAGTCTATACACAGTCTATACACAGTCTATACACAGTCTATACACAGTCTATACACAGTCTATATACACAGTCTATACACAGTCTATATACACAGTCTATACACAGTCTATAAACACAGTCTATAAACACAGTCTATATACACAGTCTATAAACACAGTCTATACACAGTCTATACACACAGTCTATACACAGTCTATAAACACACACAGTCTATAAACACAGTCTATACAGTCTATATACACAGTCTATACACAGTCTATAACACAGTCTATACACAGTCTATAAACACAGTCTATAAACACAGTCTATACACACAGTCTATAAACACAGTCTATACACAGTCTATAAACACAGTCTATAAACACAGTCTATACACAGTCTATACACAGTCTATAAACACAGTCTATACACAGTCTATAAACACAGTCTATATACACAGTCTATACACAGTCTATAAACACAGTCTATAAACACAGTCTACACACAGTCTATAAACACAGTCTATAAACACAGTCTAACACAGTCTAACACAGTCTAACACAGTCTATACACAGTCTATAAACACAGTCTAACACAGTCTATACACAGTCTATAAACACAGTCTAACACAGTCTATACACACAGTCTATAAACACAGTCTATAAACACAGTCTAACACAGTCTATAAACACAGTCTAACACAGTCTACAAACACAGTCTATAGTCTAACACAGTCTATAAACACAGTCTATAAACACAGTCTATACACAGTCTATAACACAGTCTATAACACAGTCTATACACACAGTCTATAACACAGTCTATACACAGTCTATAGTCTATACACAGTCTATATACACAGTCTATAAACACAGTCTATACACAGTCTATATACACAGTCTATACACAGTCTATACACACAGTCTATACACAGTCTATACACAGTCTATATACACAGTCTATACACAGTCTATATACACAGTCTATACACAGTCTATATACACAGTCTATACACAGTCTATACACAGTCTATACACAGTCTATACACAGTCTATATACACAGTCTATAAACACAGTCTATAAACACAGTCTATATACACAGTCTATACACAGTCTATAAACACATATAAACACAGTCTATATACACAGTCTATACACAGTCTATAAACACAGTCTATAAACACAGTCTATAACACAGTCTATACACAGTCTATACACAGTCTATATACACAGTCTATACACAGTCTATACACAGTCTATACACAGTCTATACACAGTCTATACACACAGTCTATACACAGTCTATACACACAGTCTATACACACAGTCTATACACAGTCTATATACACAGTCTATACACAGTCTATACACAGTCTATATACACAGTCTATACACAGTCTATATACACAGTCTATACACAGTCTATACACAGTCTATACACAGTCTATAACACAGTCTATACACATAGTCTATACACAGTCTATACACAGTCTATACACAGTCTATACACACAGTCTATATACACAGTCTATACACAGTCTATAACACACAGTCTATACACACAGTCTATACACAGTCTATAAACACAGTCTATACACAGTCTATACACAGTCTATACACAGTCTATATAACACAGTCTATACACAGTCTATACACACAGTCTATACACAGTCTATATACACAGTCTATACACAGTCTATACACAGTCTATACACACTGTCTATACACACAGTCTATACACAGTCTATACACAGTCTATACACACAGTCTATACACAGTCTATATACACAGTCTATATACACAGTCTATACACAGTCTATATACACAGTCTATACACACAGTCTATACACAGTCTATACACAGTCTATACACACTCACTGTCTATACACAGTCTATATACACAGTCTATACACAGTCTATACACAGTCTATACACACTGTCTATACACACAGTCTATATACACAGTCTATACACAGTCTATACACAGTATATACACAGTCTATACACAGTCTATATACACAGTCTATACACAGTCTATACACAGTCTCTACACATTCTATACACATTTTATACACAGTCTATACACACTGTCTATACACAGTCTATACACGGTCTATATACACAGTCTATACACTGTCTATACACAGTCTATACACGCGGTCTATACACACTGTCTATATACACAGTCTATATACACAGTCTATATACATAGTCTACATACACAGTCTATACACAGTCTATATACACAGTCGATACACAGTCTATACACAGTCTTTATACACAGTCTATACACAGTCTATACACACAGTCTATATACATAGTCTATACACACAGTCTATACATGATGTCTACACACAGTCTACACACAGTCTATACATAGTCTATACACAGTCTATATACACAGTCTATACATGCTGTCTATACACAGTCTATACACAGTCTATATACACAGTCTTTACACAGTCTATACACAGTCTATATACACAGTCTATACACACTGTCTATACACAGTCTATATACACAGTCTATATACACAGTCTATATACACAGTCTATACACACTGTCTATACACAGTCTTTACACAGTCTATACATACTGTCTATACACAGTCTATACACACAGTCTTTACACAGTCTATATACAGTCTATACACAGTCTATACACAGTCTATACACTGTCTATATACAGTCTCTACACAGTCTATACACAGTCTATACACACTGTCTATACACACTGTCTATACACAGTCTATACACGGTCTATATACACAGTCTATACACAGTCTATACACTGTCTATACACAGTCTATACACGCGGTCTATACACACTGTCTATATACACAGTCTATATACACAGTCTATATACATAGTCTACATACACAGTCTATACACATAGTCTACATACACAGTCGATACACAGTCTATACATAGTCTATACACACAGTCTATACATGCTGTCTACACACAGTCTACACACAGTCTATACATAGTCTATACACAGTCTATATACACAGTCTATACATGCTGTCTATACACAGTCTATACACAGTCTATATACACAGTCTATACACAGTCTATATACACAGTCTTTTCACAGTCTATACACAGTCTATATACACAGTCTATACACACTGTCTATACACAGTCTATATACACAGTCTATACACACTGTCTATACACAGTCTTTACTTACTGTCTATACACAGTCTATGCACACTGTCTATACACAGTCTTTACACTGTCTATACACAGTCTATAAACACAGTCTATATACACAGTCTATAAACAGTCTATACACACAGTCTATACACACAGTCTATACACAGTCTATAAACACAGTCTATGCACACAGTCTATAGACAGTCTATACACGCAGTCTATAAACACAGTCTATACACACAGACTATACACAGTCTACACAGTCTATATACACAGTCTACACACCATCTATAAACACAGTCTATGTAAACAGTCTATAAACACAGTTTATAGACAGTCTATACACACAGTCTATAGACAGTCTATACACACACTATACACACGGTCTATACACGCAGTATATACACAGTCTATACACACAGTCTATACACACAGTCTATAAACTAAGTCTATAGACAGTCTATACACACAGTCTATACACAGTCTAGACACACAGTCTAACACAGTCTACATACACAGTCTATACACACAGTCTATACACAGTCTATATACACAGTCGATACACAGTCTATACACAGTCTTTATACACTGTCTATACACAGTCTATACACACAGTCTATATACACAGTCTATACACACAGTCTATACATGCTGTCTACACACAGTCTATACATAGTCTATAAACACAGTCTATGCACAGTCTATACACACAGTCTATACACACAGTCTATAAACACGGTCTATACACAGTCTATACACAGTCTATACACAGTCTATACACAGTCTATACACAGTCTATACACAGTCTATACACACAGTCTATACACACAGTCTATAAACACAGTCTATACACACAGTCTATAAACACAGTCTATATACACAGTCTATACACACAGTCTATACACACAGTCTACACACAGTCTATAAACAAGAAGAACCTATACCTATATATATTTACCATATATATATACTGCTCAAAGAAATAAAGGGAACACTTAAACAACACAATGTAACTCCAAGTCAATCACACTTCAAATCAAATCAAATCAAATTTATTTATATAGCCCTTCGTACATCAGCTGATATCTCAAAGTGCTGTACAGAAACCCAGCCTAAACCCCAGTCAGCAAACAATGCAGGTGTAAAAGCACGGTGGCTAGGAAAAACTCCCTAGAAAGGCCAAAACCTAGGAAGAAACCTAGAGAGGAACCAGGCTATGGGGTGGCCAGTCCTCTTCTGGCTGTCGGGTAGAGATTATAACAGAACATGACCAAGATGTTCAAATGTTCATAAATGACCAGCATGGTCGAATAATAATAAGGCAGAACAGTTGAAACTGGAGCAGCAGCACAGTCAGGTGGACTGGGGACAGCAAGGAGTCATCATGTCAGGTAGTCCTGGGGCACGGTCCTAGGGCTCAGGTCCTCCAGAGAGACAGAGAAAGAAAGAGAGAATTAGACAGAGCATATGTGGGGTGGCCAGTCCTCTTCTGGCTGTGCCGGGTGGAGATTATAACAGAACGTGGCCAAGATGTTCAAATGTTCATAAATGACCAGCATGGTTGAATAATAGTAAGGCAGAACAGTTGAAACTGGAGCAGCAGCATGGCCAGGTGGACTGGGGACAGCAAGGAGTCATCATGTCAGGTAGTCCTGGGACATGGTCCTAGGGCCCAGGCCAGTTGAAACTGGAGCAGCAGCATGGCCAGGTGGACTGGGGAAGCAAGGAGTCATCATGTCAGGTAGTCCTGGGGCATGGTCCTAGGGCTCAGGTCCTCCGAGACAGAGAAAGAAAGAGAGAAGGAGAGAATTAGAGAACGCACACTTAGATTCACACAGGACACCGAATAGGACAGTCAGGAGAAGTACTCCAGATATAACAAACTGACCCTAGCCCCCAGACACATAAACTAATGCAGCATAAACACAGGCTGAGACACAGTCAGGAGACACTGTGGCCCCATAAAGGACACCCCCCGGACAGGGCTATAAACAGGAAGGATATAACCCCACCCACTTTGCCAAAGCACAGCCCC
The DNA here is from genome assembly GCF_034236695.1 of Oncorhynchus nerka. Classification (NCBI taxonomy): domain Eukaryota; kingdom Metazoa; phylum Chordata; class Actinopteri; order Salmoniformes; family Salmonidae; genus Oncorhynchus; species Oncorhynchus nerka. The sequence goes on from NW_027040275.1 coordinate 73,670, forward strand.
CACACCATAGAGGGATATCTTCAACCACCAACTTACCATCCTGAGACAAGGTCTATAAACCCAGTCTATAGCCCACAAAGTCTCCGCCACGGCAAACCCAGGGGGCGCCAACCCAGACAGTCTACCACACAGTGAATCAACCCACCCAGTCACCCCCCAGGGACGGCATGACAGAGCCCCAGTAAGCCAGTGACTCAGCCCCGTAACACACAGGCAGAGAATCCCAGTGGAAAAAATCGGCCAGTCAGAGACAGCAAGTCGTATGCTCCAGAGCCTTTCCGTTCACCTTCCCAGTCCTGGGCCAGTCTATACACAGTCATATGACCCACTGAAGAGATGAGTCTTCAGTAAACACTTAAAGTTGAGACCAGTTTGCGTCTCTGACATGGGTAGGCAGACACAGTCCATAAAAATGGAGCTCTATAGGAGAAAGCCCTGCCTCCAGCTGTCTATAAACACAGTCTAGGACAATTAGGAGGCCAGTCTTAAACCGTAGCAGTGTATATGTACGGCAGTCCAAATCAGAGAGATAGGTATAAAGCCCATGTAAACTTTGTAGGTTAGCAGTAAAACACAGTCTAAATCACACAGTCTTTGACAAAGCCAGTGTAGAGAGTCTAGCACTGGAGTAATATGATCAAATTTTGGTTCTAGTCAGATTCTATAAAACAGCACTAACTGAAGTTTATTTAGTCTATAAATCCAGCCAGTCTAAAATAGAGCATTGCACAGTCTAACCTAGAAGTGATAAAAAGCATGGATTACAGTCTTTTCTGCATCAGTTTTTGGACAGAAAGTTTCTGATTTTTGCAATGTTACTAGATAAAAAGCAGTCCTCGAAATACTTGATATGTTCTTCAAAAAAGATCAGTCCAGAGTAACACAGGTCCTTCACAGTTTTATTTGACACAGTCTATACAACATTAAGATTAATTGTCAGATTCAACACAGTCTAAACTTTGTTTCTATGGGACCTAGAACACAGTCTGTTTTGTCACAGTTTAATAGTAGAAAGTTTGCAGCCATCCACTTCCTATAAACACATGCTTCTAGCAGGCAATTTTGGGGCTTCACCATGTTTCATTGAAATGTACAGCTGTGTGTCATAAACATAGCAGTGAAAGTTTACATTATGTTTTCTATAACATCCACAAGAGGTAAAATATATAGTGAAAACATAGTGGTCCTAAAACAGAACCTTGAGGAACACGAAAGTACAGTTGATTGTCAAGGACAAACCATTCACAGAACAAACTGATATCTTTAAACACAGTCTAACACAGGCCAGAACATGTCTAGACCAATTTGGGTTTCCAATCTCTAAAAGAATGTGGTGATCTATCAAAAGCAGCACAAGTCAGGAGCACAGTCAGATAAGCACAGTCTATAAAAGGTCAGTACCATACAAGTGCCGTCTCAGTGCTATGACACAGTCTAAACAGACTGAACATTCTATATACATTGTTTGTCTTCAGGAAGGCAGGAGTTGCTATAAACAGCAGTCTCTAAAATTTTGAGAGGAATGGAAGATTCGATATAGGCCGATAGTTTTTTATATTTTCTGGGTCACAGTTTAAACACTTTTTAAGAGAGCTTTATCTGCCAGTTTTAGGAGGGTACACATCAGCAGATAGGAGCCGTTTATTCCGCCTTCAACATAGGAGGGCCAAGCATAAAGCAGCTCTTTCACAGTTTCTGGAATAGGGTCCAGTAAAACACAGCAGGTTTAGAGAAGCCAATTATTTTCATCATTGTGTCAAGAGAATAGTACTAAAAGACTTGAGCGTCTCTCTTGATCCTAGGTCCTGGCAGAGTTGTGCCCAGGACAACAGGTTTGGAGGAATACGCAGGTTTAAAGAGGAGGGTAATTTGCTCTAATAATCATAATCTTTCCTCAGTTCATGAATCAGCTAAAGTGAAAGTCATCCTCTTGGGGAATGCTGCTTTTTAGTTAGCTTTGCGACAGTATCAAAAGGAAACCCGGATTGTTCTTATTTTCCTCACAGTTAGAAAAATAGGATGATCGAGCAGCAGTAAGGGCTCCGGTCCAGCACGGACCGTCCTTCCAAGCTAGTGGAAGACTTCCAGTTTGGTGTGGCGCCATTTCCGTCTTCCAATTTTCTGGAAGCTTGCTTCAGAGCTGGGACAGGGTATTTTCTGTGTACCAGGGAGCTAGTTTCTTATGAGACATTTTTAGTTTTAGGGATGCAACACAGTCTAGGTCCAAGGTTAAAGTGAGACCAGTTATGACCAGGTTAACGGATTTTATAAACCCAGGAGCATCCCAGGTGCAGAGAGTCTGGAAGGGCATCAAGGAATCTTTGTGTTGTCTGTGAATTTGTCACACAGTTCCTTGGTTGGGGTCTGAGCAGATTATTTTTGTTGCATTATAAAAGCTATAAAAATGTGAAATCAAACTGTCCACGTAGGAAGCAACACTGATTCTATAAACCCATTCACACGCTGTTGTGCTATGGACATAGACAACAGGTGTATCGGCAATTATAAAGACACCCACACACGAGTGGTCCACAGTGACCACAGCTCATACACTTCTCAGTTCCTATGCTTCCTGGCTGATGTTTGGTCACTTTTGACGCATCTATAAACACACATTCATCTAGTGGTAGCATGAGACGGAGTCTACAACCCACACAAGTGGCTCAGGTAGTGCAGCTCATCTGTGGATGGCAACAACCCAGCAGCAGGACCGCTACCTCCACCTTTGTGCAAGGAGGAGCATTAGCACTGCCAGAGCCCTGCAAAATGACCTCCAGCAGGCCACAAATGTTATGTGTCTGCTCAAACGGTCAGAAACAGACTCCATGAGGGGTGTATGGGGCCCGAATACAGGGGTTGGGCTTACATTGACCGTAGGATTTTTGGATTGCCAGAGAGAACACCAAGATTGGCAACTTTAAGCCAGCGCCTGTGCTCTTCACAGATGTAAGCAGGTTCACACTGAGCACATGACAGACGTGACAGTCTGGGACGCCGTGGAGAACGTTCTGCTGCCTGCAACATCCTCCAGCATGACCGGTGAGCGGTGGGTCAGTCATGGTGTGGGGTGGCATTTCTTTGGGGGCCGAGACAGCCCTCCATGTGCTCGCCAGAGGTAGCCTGACTGCCATTAGGTAAGAAAGATGAGACCATATGCTGGTGCGGGTTGGCCCTGGGTTCCTCCCTAATGCAAGACAATGCTAGACCTCATGTGGCTGGAGTGTGTCAGCAGTTCCTGCAAGAGGAAGGCATTGATGCTATGGACTGGCCCGCCCTCTCCCCAGACCTGAATCCAATTGAGCACATCTGGGACAATGTCTCGCTTCCATTGCAGACAGACTGTCCAGGAGTTGGCGGATGCTTTAGTCCAGGTCTGGGAGGAGATCCCTGAGGAGACCATCCGCCACCTCATCAGGAGCATGCCCAGGCGTTGTAGGGAGGTCATACAGCCACGTGGAGGCCACACACACTACTGAGCCTCATTTTGACTTGTTTTAAGGACATTAAATCAAAGTTGGATCAGCATGTAGTGTGGTTTTCCACTTTAATTTAGAGTGTCACTCCAAATCCAGACCTCCATGGGTTGATACATTTGATTTCCATTGATAATTTTTGTGTGATTTTGTTGTCAGCACATTCAACTATGTAAAGACAAAAGTATTTAATAAGAATATTTCATTCATTCAGATCTAGGATGTGTTATTTTAGTGTTCCCTTTATTTTTTTGAGCAGTGTATATATACATATACTTCAACATCAATGAGAGAGAAACAGAGAAACAGGGAGAGAAAAGGAGAGGAAATGAGAGAAAAGGAGAGAGAGAGAGAGAAAAGGAGAGAGAGAAAAGAGAGAGAAAAGAGAGAGAGAGAGAGAAAAAGAGAAAAGAGAGAGAGAGAGAAAAGAGAGAGAGAGAGAAAAAGGAGAGAGAGAGAGAAAAGGAGAGAGAGAAAAGGAGAGAGAGAGAGAGAAAAGGAGAGAGAGAGAAAGGAGAGAAAGAGAGAGAGAGAGAAAAGGAGAGAAAAGGAGAGAGAGAAAGAGAGAGAGAAAAGGAGAGAGAGAAAAAGAGAGAAAAGGAGAGAGAGAAAGGAGAGAGAGAGAAAAGGAGAGAGAGAGAAAAGGGAGAGAGAGAGAGAGAAAAGGAGAGAGAGAGAGAGAAGGAGAGAGAGAGAAAAGATGAGAGAGAGAAAGAGAGAGAAAAAGAGAGAGAAAAGAGAGAGAGAGAAAAGGAGAGAAAAGGAGAGAGAGAAAAGGGAGAGAGAGAAAAGGAGAGAAAGAGGGACAAAGAGGAGGATAGAGCGATAGGGATAGATGAAGAGATAGAGAAAGGGTTAGAGGCTCCAGGGAAGAGGTGTCTTATTATGGGATCTAGGTCACCCCGCGCACACACACACACACACACACACACACACACAGAACATGAACACACACACACAGAGATGAGGGACACACACACACACACACACACACAACACAGATTTATTGAGAAGGGATTACAGTTACACAGAACTATATGAGGGATTTATTCAATGGATACAGACCCCTAGAACTATAGATTTATTCACTATGGATACAGACCCCCTAGAACTATAGATTTATTCACTATGGATACAGACCCCCTAGAACTATAGATTTAATCACTATGGTTACAGAACCCCCTAGAACTATAGATTTAATCACTATGGTTACAGACCCCCTAGAACTATAGATTCATTCACTATGGATACAGACCCACTAGAACTATAGATTTAATCACTATGGTTACAGACCCACTATAACTATAGGTTTAATCACTATGGTTACAGACCCCCTAGAACTATAGATTTATTCACTATGGTTACAGACCCCCTAGAACTATAGGTTTAATCACTATGGTTACAGAACCCCCTAGAACTATAAGATTTAATCACTATGGTTACAGACCCACTAGAACTATAGGTTTAATCACTATGGTTACAGACCCACTATGTGTGTGTGTGTGTGTGTGTGTGTGTGTGTGTGTGTGTGTGTGTGTGTGTGTGTGTGTGTGTGTGTGTAGGTTGTCTCCTCTGCACCATGCTGCTCTGAGCGGCAACAAGGAGCTGATCTCTCTACTGTTGGAGGCTCAGGCCACAGTGGACATTAAGGACCAGAACGGTAACACACACACACACACACACACACACACACACACACACACTCTCTCTCTCTCTCTCTCTCTCTCCATCTTCTCTCTGGTGTTGGAGGCTCAGGTCACAGTGGACATTAAGGACCAGAACGGTAACACACACACACACACACACACACATACACACACACACACACACACACACTCTCTCTCTCTCTCTCCATCTTCTCTCTACTGTTGGAGGCTCAGGCCACAGTGGACATTAGGACCAGAACGGGTAACACTCACACACACACACACACACACACACACACACACACACACACACACACACACACACACACACACACACACACACACACACACTCTCTCTCTCTCTCTCTCTCTCTCCATCTTCTCTCTACTGTTGGAGGCTCAGGCCACAGTGGACATTAAGGACCAGAACGGTAACACACACACACACACACACACACACAGACACACACACACACACACACACACACACACACACACACACACACACACACACACACACACTGTGTGTTCCTCTGTGTGTTGTGGTCGTAGTCATTCTGTGTGTTCCTCTGGTGTGTTGTGGTCGTAGTCTGATTCTGTGTGTTCCTCTGGTGTGTTGTGGGTCGTAGTCTGATTCTGTGTGTTCCTCTGGTGTGTTGTGGGTCGTAGTCTGATTCTGTGTGTTCCTCTGGTGTGTTGTGGGTCGTAGTCTGATTCTGTGTGTTCCTCTGGTGTGTTGTGGGTCGTAGTCTGATTCTGTTTGTTCCTCTGTGTGTTGTGGGTCGTAGTCTGATTCTGTGCGTTCCTCTGGTGTGTTGTGGGTCGTGTGGGTCGTAGTCTGATGTGTTCCTCTGGTGTGTTGTGGGTCGTAGTCTGATTCTGTGTGTTCCTCTGGTGTGTTGTGGGTCGTAGTCTGATTCTGTGTGTTCCTCTGGTGTGTTGTGGGTCGTAGTCTGATTCTGTTTGTACCTCTGATGTGTTGTGGGTCGTAGTCTGATTCTGTGTGTTCCTCTGATGTGTTGTGGGTCGTAGTCTGATTCTGTGTGTTCCTCTGGTGTGTTGTGGGTCGTAGTCTGATTCTGTGTGTTCCTCTGGTGTGTTGTGGGTCGTAGTCTGATTCTGTGTGTTCCTCTGTGTGTTGTGGGTCGTAGTCTGATTCTGTGTGTTCCTCTGGTGTGTTGGGGTCGTAGTCTGATTCTGTGTGTTCCTCTGGTGTGTTGTGGGTCGTAGTCTGATTCTGTGTGTTCCTCTGTGTGTTCTGATTCTCCTCTGGTGTGTTGTGGTCGATTCTATGTGTCTGATTCTGTGTGTTCCTCTGGTGTGTTGTGGGTCGTAGTCTGATTCTGTGTGTTCCTCTGGTGTGTTGTGGGTCTAGTCTGATTTCTGTGTGTTCCTCTGGTGTGTTGTGGGTCGTAGTCTGATTCTGTGTGTTCCTCTGGTGTGTTGTGGGTCGTAGTCTGTCTGATTCTGTGTGTTCCTCTGGTGTGTTGTGTCTGATTCTGAGTCTGATTCTGTGTGTTCCTCTGATGTGTTGTGGGGTCGTAGTCTGATTCTGTTTGTTCCTCTGTGGCTGCCGTAGGTATGCGTCCACTGCACTACGCGGCGTGGCAGGGGAAGACTGAGCCAATGAAAATGCTCCTGAAGGCGGATCATCAGTCAACATCCAATCAGACGAGGGCCAGATCCCACTGCACCTATCAGCACAGCACGGACATTACGACGGGGTGACGCCATACACACGATACACACACACATCGACACACACAACGGCACACACACAACGGCACACAAACACAACGACACACAAACACAACGATACACACACACAACGACACAAACACACCGACACACACACACACTCACAACGACACACAGACACACCCACAATGACACACAGACACAACAACACACACAGACACACACACAACGACAAAAACACACAGACACACCGACACACCGACACACACACACACAGAAAGACACACAAACACACACAACGACACACACACACACACACAACGACACACACCAGACACACATACACACACACACAATGACACACGACACACACAGACACACACACAACGACACATCATAAAATGTGGTGTTCCTCACGGTTCTGTTCGAGGTCCACTGTGTTTTCTGCCAACGACTGAAACAGCTGTTAGATCAGCACGGTTGTAATGCTCCCGGGTGTCGTGGAGACACCCAGTCTCCGTGGAAACGCAGGAGACAGAGAGTGCAATGCTGTGTGCTCTTTAAATGCACCAACGCACCACAGGGTGCTCACATACCTTAAGGAACATTTTGACATTTGCTGTATGGTTAGTGAGAAAGTCCATATTGCAAATGTACGGTCCCTTACTAGACGTCCGAAAACGTTTGTAAAATTCGCGGACGACGCGGGCGAGCGGCAGGGCCAGACCTACCGGGAAGTCATCAAATGAACTTTGTCGGACATTCGGTTTCCGTTTGATAAAATAATCACATTTTGGTCATTTTTCCGCTGTCCCGGAAAATCCCACAAGAGGGCATAAGCAATCATATTGCAATTGGACAAAACATCTCGAAAACGGAAAATATTTTGAAGCAGAAACTTGGTGAGCGTAGGTTTGGCATAATGGGCAGTTGGCCCCGAACAAGATGGCGTCTAGGCCTCAACGGTTTTTGAGTTATGGCCATTTATCTGGGATTAAAGGTCCAAAATGAAAATAGAGAAATTTATTTTTCCACTTCACGTCAAAGTCAAGGAGCCTCCGGTGTCAATAAAAAAAGAACCAGCCATTTATCTATCGTCATTTAAGAGAAATCGTACAATGACAGATTGGTGATGTTCACGGATAGGTGTTTTTTTTTCAACGGTTGCAGGGTGTTCTTACGAATCTTTTTAAAGTGTGCTGCGGAGCTCTGCGAGATTTCTGTGATTTTCTATGATTTTCTGAAATAACACACACTCACTAAACCCTCCGTAAATAACTCAGTTCTTAACGTAAAGACTTAAAACTCAGGATTCTGTAAAGGCATACCCCAATCAGGATATGAGTTTATTTATAGCTTCCTGTGCCAACCGGAAGTGCCTTAAATGGTGTCACAGTGGCAGTTTCCAAGGGTTAAAAAGGTCAGATATTTTCAAAACTTCATATGTGTGATTAGGCAACCCCCATAAACTGTAAATCAGTCATTTCTCCCAACAGATCTCAAAGAAAAGCTCCCTCACACACACACAGGAAGGATGGAGTGACAAAGTGCGGTGCTTAGAGACACAGAGAGCAGGCAATGGCATTACCATAATCCCTAGGCCGTGCCGAGTTCAACGAGATATCCCGCTTGACCGTAGCTCGCTCGGTCTAAGCGCAGCGACCATTAGAATAGTAGGCCCAAAATGAAGCCTGCCCCACAACGTCATTTCCTTTTGGGTGACAGTGAGAGAACCGTTAGGGTGAGAAGCACAATTCGACCTCAGGTACGTCCCTAAGGTCCTCCCGATCTGTGCAAGCCTAACGTTGACCGTGTGGCATTAACCCTTAATAGTTAAAAGAAGGTGTTTACTTCAAAGAGTTTGCATTGACTTCTCTCCCCATAGGAATACATTGCCTGCACCTCTAAATTCAACCTGAAGCCTATATGGGTTATGAATGCCGTATGAACCTGTTTTCGGTAACAGTCCATCAGGCCAGTATGAGGTCTACCTGTGTTGATTCTAAGCTTCCTGGACCAACCGGAAGTGGTTAAAATCACCCTAAAAGTGTTTATCCATACCCTGCCTGCAGTTTGATAGACATAGTGCATTCAACCCTGTGTAAATCAGTCAGTTCTTAACGTAAGGACTTAAAACTCAGGATTCTGTAAAAGCATACCCCAATGAGGATATGTGTTGACTTAGCTTCCTAGCTTCCTGTGCCAACCGGAAGTGCCATAATTGGTGTCTCAGGGGCTGTTTCGAGGGGTTAAAAAAGTCAGATCTTTCCAAAACTGCATAAATGTGATTAGGCAACCCCCATGAACTGTAAATCAGTCATTTTTCCCATAAAATTTCAAAGGAAAACTAAATCACACACACACACAGCTTGGAAGTAGGGACCCATTGGGGTGCGTAGAGACATACACTGCCTGCATTAGTTAACCTTGTTGGAACTTTTAAAGAACCGTCGGACCTAGAGTTCCGAAACTTTAGAATCCTGTTCTAGACCTCAGGTCGATAGGGCGTGGTGAGTTACGTGGCTCTAGAAGGTTCTCGGACCGAGAAACAGCCTTGTACATTTGCAATGACTTCAATTCATTTTTGCATCACGAAAATGACGACATTTAGAAATGTCCCAGAGTCGCAAGACTAGGTGCATTGCGACCGTCTCGGCCCATATTGACAGACCCCAACGTTTCTGTCCGATAGCTCATTCAAGGACCCCGTAGCAAGTCATGGAAAAAAGTGGATTTTCAGCACCAATTAGGGTTTTGCTCGGACACCAAATGACCTATCAAATCATATTCCTTATTCCACAAGTAAAAAAATTTAAAAAATTATGATAAAAAATTCTTACACATTGACATAAAATCGAAACAATTTCGAAAAACGGTCCAGAAAGCACTTTTTTTACGAGGGTGATACGTTTCTTTTTTTAAAGTTCACATTTTCGACTTTCTATGAAATCATATTGGAAATGGACAAAACATATGCCTTATGCTCAAGTTTTAAAAAATTAAGTTCTTATACGTGTGTAATTGACACAAAAATCGAAAGAATTGAATCTGAATTTTTTAAGGGTGTGTGAAGATTTTTTTATAAAATGCTATTTTTGACTATTGACTCTGTTCAGTCTGAGATGTTGTCCCAGTCTAACCCCGTGTATCTCTCTGTCTCTCTGTGTTCAGTCTGAGATGTTGTCCCAGTCTAACCCCGTGTATCTCTCTGTCTCTCTGTGTTCAGTCTGAGATGTTGTCCCAGTCTAACCCTGTGCATCTCTCTGTCTCTCTGTGTTCAGTCTGAGATGTTGTCCCAGTCTAACTCTTCATCTCTCTGTCTCTCTGTGTTCAGTCTGAGATGTTGTCCCAGTCTAACCTGTGCATCTCTCTGTCTCTCTGTGTTCAGTCTGAGATGTTGTCCCAGTCTAACCCTGTGTATCTCTGTCTCTCTGTGTTCAGTCTGAGATGTTGCTGCAGTCTAACCCTGTGTATCTCTGTCTCTCTGTGTTCAGTCTGAGATGTTGTCCCAGTCTAACCCTGTGTATCTCTCTGTCTCTCTGTGTTCAGTCTGAGATGTTGCTGCAGTCTAACCCCGTGTATCTCTCTGTCTCTCTGTGTTCAGTCTGAGATGTTGTCCCAGTCTAACCCTGTGTATCTCTCTCTGTCTCTCTGTGTTCAGTCTGAGATGTTGCCAGTCTAACCCTGTGTATCTCTCTGTCTCTCTGTGTTCAGTCTGAGATGTTGTCCCAGTCTAACCCTGTGTATCTCTGTCTCTGTGTTCAGTCTGAGATGTTGCTGCAGCGTGTATCTCTCTGTCTCTCTGTGTTCAGTCTGAGATGTTGTCCCAGTCTAACCCTGTGTATCTCTCTGTCTCTCTGTGTTCAGTCTGAGATGTTGCTGCAGTCTAACCCTGTGTATCTCTCTGTCTCTCTGTGTTCAGTCTGAGATGTTGTCCCAGTCTAACCCTGTATCTCTCTGTCTCTCTGTGTTCAGTCTGAGATGTTGTCCCAGTCTAACCCTGTGTATCTCTCTGTCTCTCTGTGTTCAGTCTGAGATGTTGTCCCAGTCTAACCCTGTGTATCTCTGTCTCTCTGTGTTCAGTCTGAGATGTTGTCCCAGTCTAACCCTGTGCATCTCTCTGTCTCTCTGTGTTCAGTCTGAGATGTTGTCCCAGTCAACCCCGTGTATCTCTGTCTCTCTGTGTTCAGTCTGAGATGTTGTCCCAGTCTAACCCTGTGCATCTCTCTGTCTCTCTGTGTTCAGTCTGAGATGTTGTCCCAGTCTAACCCTGTGTATCTCTGTCTCTCTGTGTTCAGTCTGAGATGTTGCTGCAGTCTAACCCTGTGTATCTCTCTGTCTCTCTGTGTTCAGTCTGAGATGTTGTCCCAGTCTAACCCTGTGTATCTCTCTGTCTCTCTGTGTTCAGTCTGAGATGTTGCTGCAGTCTAACCCCGTGTATCTGTCTCTGTGTTCAGTCTGAGATGTTGTCCCAGTCTAACCCTGTGTATCTCTCTGTCTCTCTGTGTTCAGTCTGAGATGTTGCTGCAGTCTAACCCTGTGTATCTCTCTGTCTCTCTGTGTTCAGTCTGAGATGTTGTCCCAGTCTAACCTGTGTACTGTCCTCTGTGTCATCTGAGATGTTGCTGCAGTCCAACCCCGTGTATCTCTCTGTCTCTCTGTGTTCAGTTGAGAAAAAAAGTCTAACCTGTGTATCTCTCTGTCTCTCTGTGTTCAGTCTGAGATGTTGCTGCAGTCTAACCCTGTGTATCTCTGTCTCTCTGTGTCAGTATGTTGTCCCAGTCTCTGTGTCTGTCTCTCTGTGTTCAGTCTGAGATGTTGTCCCAGTCTAACCCTGTGTATCTCTCTGTCTCTCTGTGTTCAGTCTGAGATGTTGTCCCAGTCTAACCCTGTGTATCTCTCTGTCTCTCTGTGTTCAGTCTGAGATGTTGTCCCAGTCTAACCCTGTGTATCTCTCTGTCTCTCTGTGTTCAGTCTGAGATGTTGTCCCAGTCTAACCCTGTGTATCTCTCTGTCTCTCTGTGTTCAGTCTGAGATGTTGTCCCAGTCTAACCCTGTGTATCTCTCTGTCTCTCTGTGTTCAGTCTGAGATGTTGCTGCAGCACCAGTCTAACCCTGTGTATCTCTCTGTCTCTCTGTGTTCAGTCTGAGATGTTGCTGCAGTCTAACCCTGTGTATCTCTCTGTCTCTCTGTGTTCAGTCTGAGATGTTGTCCCAGTCTAACCCTGTGTATCTCTGTCTCTCTGTGTTCAGTCTGAGATGTTGCTGCAGTCTAACCCTGTGTATCTCTCTCTGTCTCTCTGTGTTCAGTCTAATGTTGTCCCAGTCCCTGTGTATCTCTCTGTCTCTCTGTGTTCAGTCTGAGATGTTGCCCAGTCTAACCCTGTGTATCTCTGTCTCTCTGTGTTCAGTCTGAGATGTTGCTGCAGCACCAGTCTAACCCTGTGTATCTCTCTGTCTCTCTGTGTTCAGTCTGAGATGTTGTCCCAGTCTAACCCTGTGTATCTCTCTGTCTCTCTGTGTTCAGTCTGAGATGTTGTCCCAGTCTAACCCTGTGTATCTCTCTGTCTCTCTGTGTTCAGTCTGAGATGTTGCTGCAGTCTAACCCTGTGTATCTCTCTGTCTCTCTGTGTTCAGTCTGAGATGTTGCTGCAGTCTAACCCTGTGTCTGTCTCTCTGTGTTCAGTCTGAGATGTTGTCCCAGTCTAACCCTGTGTATCTCTCTGTCTCTCTGTGTTCAGTCTGAGTATCTCTCTGTCTCTGTGTTCAGTCTGAGATGTTGTCTGCAGTCTAACCCTGTGTATCTCTCTGTCTCTCTGTGTTCAGTCTGAGATGTTGTCCCAGTCTAACCCTGTGTATCTCTCTGTCTCTGTGTTCAGTCTGAGATGTTGTCCCAGTCTAACCCTGTGTATCTCTCTGTCTCTCTGTGTTCAGTCTGAGATGTTGTCCCAGTCTAACCCTGTGTATCTCTCTGTCTCTCTGTGTTCAGTCTGAGATGTTGTCCCAGTCTAACCCTGTATCTCTCTGTCTCTCTGTGTTCAGTCTGTGTTAACCCTGTGTAGTCTGTGTTCAGTCTGAGATGTTGTCCCAGTCTAACCCTGTGTATCTCTCTGTCTCTCTGTGTTCAGTCTGAGATGTTGTCCCAGTCTAACCCTGTGTATCTCTCTGTCTCTCTGTGTTCAGTCTGAGATGTTGCTGCAGTCTAACCCTGTGTATCTCTCTGTCTCTCTGTGTTCAGTCTGAGATGTTGTCCCAGTCTAACCCTGTGTATCTCTCTGTCTCTCTGTGTTCAGTCTGAGATGTTGTCCCAGTCTAACCCTGTGTATCTCTCTGTCTCTCTGTGTTCAGTCTGAGATGTTGTCCCAGTCTAACCCGTGTATCTCTGTCTCTGTGTTCAGTCTGAGATGTTGTCCCAGTCTAACCCTGTGTATCTCTCTGTCTCTCTGTGTTCAGTCTGAGATGTTGTCCCAGTCTAACCCTGTGTATCTCTCTGTCTCTCTGTGTTCAGTCTGAGATGTTGCTGCAGTCTAACCCTGTGTATCTCTCTGTCTCTCTGTGTTCAGTCTGAGATGTTGTCCCAGTCTAACCCTGTGTATCTCTCTGTCTCTCTGTGTTCAGTCTGAGATGTTGCTGCAGTCTAACCCTGTGTATCTCTCTGTCTCTCTGTGTTCAGTCTGAGATGTTGTCCCAGTCTAACCCTGTCTCTCTGTGTTCAGTCTGAGATGTTGTCTGCAGTCTAACCCTGTGTATCTCTCTGTCTCTCTGTGTTCAGTCTGAGATGTTGTCCCAGTCTAACCCTGTGTATCTCTCTGTCTCTCTGTGTTCAGTCTGAGATGTTGTCCCAGTCTAACCCTGTGTATCTCTCTGTCTCTCTGTGTTCAGTCTGAGATGTTGTCCCAGTCTAACCCTGTGTATCTCTCTGTCTCTCTGTGTTCAGTCTGAGATGTTGTCCCAGTCTAACCCTGTGTATCTCTCTGTCTCTCTGTGTTCAGTCTGAGATGTTGTCCCAGTCTAACCCTGTGTATCTCTCTGTCTCTCTGTGTTCAGTCTGAGATGTTGTCCCAGTCTAACCCCGTGTATCTCTCTGTCTCTCTGTGTTCAGTCTGAGATGTTGCTGCAGCACCAGTCTAACCCCGTGTATCTCTCTGTCTCTCTGTGTTCAGTCTGAGATGTTGCTGCAGTCTAACCCTGTGTATCTCTCTGTCTCTCTGTGTTCAGTCTGAGATGTTGTCCCAGTCTAACCCTGTGTATCTCTCTGTCTCTCTGTTCAGTCTGAGATGTTCAGTCTGAGATGTTGTCAGTCCAGTCTAACCCTGTGTATCTCTCTGTCTCTCTGTGTTCAGTCTGAGATGTTGCCCAGTCTAACCCTGTGTATCTCTCTGTCTCTCTGTGTTCAGTCTGAGATGTTGCTGTCCCAGTCTAACCCTGTGTATCTCTCTGTCTCTCTGTGTTCAGTCTGAGATGTTGCTGCAGTCTAACCCTGTGTATCTCTCTGTCTCTCTGTGTTCAGTCTGAGATGTTGTCCCAGTCTAACCCTGTGTATCTCTCTGTCTCTCTGTGTTCAGTCTGAGATGTTGCTGCAGTCTAACCCTGTGTATCTCTCTGTCTCTCTGTGTTCAGTCTGAGATGTTGCTGCAGTCTAACCCTGTGTATCTCTCTGTCTCTCTGTGTTCAGTCTGAGATGTTGTCCCAGTCTAACCCTGTGTATCTCTCTGTCTCTCTGTGTTCAGTCTGAGATGTTGTCCCAGTCTAACCCTGTGTATCTCTCTGTCTCTCTGTGTTCAGTCTGAGATGTTGCTGCAGTCTAACCCTGTGTATCTCTCTGTCTCTCTGTGTTCAGTCTGAGATGTTGTCCCAGTCTAACCCTGTGTATCTCTCTGTCTCTCTGTGTTCAGTCTGAGATGTTGTCCCAGTCTAACCCTGTGTATCTCTCTGTCTCTCTGTGTTCAGTCTGAGATGTTGTCCCAGTCTAACCCTGTGTATCTCTCTGTCTCTCTGTGTTCAGTCTGAGATGTTGTCCCAGTCTAACCCTGTGTATCTCTCTGTCTCTCTGTGTTCAGTCTGAGATGTTGTCCCAGTCTAACCCTGTGTATCTCTGTCTCTCTGTGTTCAGTCTGAGATGTTGTCCCAGTCTAACCCTGTGTATCTCTCTGTCTCTCTGTGTTCAGTCTGAGATGTTGTCCCAGTCTAACCCTGTGTATCTCTCTGTCTCTCTGTGTTCAGTCTGAGATGTTGTCCCAGTCTAACCCCGTGTATCTCTCTGTCTCTCTGTGTTCAGTCTGAGATGTTGCTCCCAGTCTAACCCTGTGTATCTCTCTGTCTCTCTGTGTTCAGTCTGAGATGTTGTCCCAGTCTAACCCTGTGTATCTCTCTGTCTCTCTGTGTTCAGTCTGAGATGTTGTCCCAGTCTAACCCTGTGTATCTCTCTGTCTCTCTGTGTTCAGTCTGAGATGTTGCTGCAGTCTAACCCTGTGTATCTCTCTGTCTCTCTGTGTTCAGTCTGAGATGTTGTCCCAGTCTAACCCTGTGTATCTCTCTGTCTCTCTGTGTTCAGTCTGAGATGTTGCTGCAGTCTAACCCCGTGTATCTCTCTGTCTCTCTGTGTTCAGTCTGAGATGTTGCTGCAGCACCAGTCTAACCCCGTGTATCTCTCTGTCTCTCTGTGTTCAGTCTGAGATGTTGCTGCAGTCTAACCCTGTGTATCTCTCTGTCTCTCTGTGTTCAGTCTGAGATGTTGTCCCAGTCTAACCCTGTGTATCTCTCTGTCTCTCTGTGTTCAGTCTGAGATGTTGCTGCAGTCTAACCCTGTGTATCTCTCTGTCTCTCTGTGTTCAGTCTGAGATGTTGTCCCAGTCTAACCCTGTGTATCTCTCTGTCTCTCTGTGTTCAGTCTGAGATGTTGTCCCAGTCTAACCCTGTGTATCTCTCTGTCTCTCTGTGTTCAGTCTGAGATGTTGTCCCAGTCTAACCCTGTGTATCTCTCTGTCTCTCTGTGTTCAGTCTGAGATGTTGTCCCAGTCTAACCCTGTGTATCTCTCTGTCTCTCTGTGTTCAGTCTGAGATGTTGTCCCAGTCTAACCCTGTGTATCTCTCTGTCTCTCTGTGTTCAGTCTGAGATGTTGTCCCAGTCTAACCCTGTGTATCTCTCTGTCTCTCTGTGTTCAGTCTGAGATGTTGTCCCAGTCTAACCCTGTGTATCTCTCTGTCTCTCTGTGTTCAGTCTGAGATGTTGTCCCAGTCTAACCCTGTGTATCTCTCTGTCTCTCTGTGTTCAGTCTGAGATGTTGCCCAGTCTAACCCTGTGTATCTCTCTGTCTCTCTGTGTTCAGTCTGAGATGTTGTCCCAGTCTAACCCTGTGTATCTCTCTGTCTCTCTGTGTCAGTCTGAGATGTTGCTGCAGTCTAACCCCGTGTTCTGTCTCTCTGTTCAGTCTGAGATGTTGTCCCAGTCTAACCCTGTGTATCTCTCTGTCTCTCTGTGTTCAGTCTGAGATGTTGCTGCAGTCTAACCCTGTGTATCTCTCTGTCTCTCTGTGTTCAGTCTGAGATGTTGTCCCAGTCTAACCCTGTGTATCTCTCTGTCTCTCTGTGTTCAGTCTGAGATGTTGCTGCAGTCTAACCCTGTGTATCTCTCTGTCTCTCTGTGTTCAGTCTGAGATGTTGTCCCAGTCTAACCCTGTGTATCTCTCTGTCTCTCTGTGTTCAGTCTGAGATGTTGTGCAGTCTAACCCTGTGTATCTCTCTGTCTCTCTGTGTTCAGTCTGAGATGTTGTCCCAGTCTAACCCTGTGTATCTCTCTGTCTCTCTGTGTTCAGTCTGAGATGTTGTCCCAGTCTAACCCTGTGTATCTCTCTGTCTCTCTGTGTTCAGTCTGAGATGTTGTCCCAGTCTAACCCTGTGTATCTCTCTGTCTCTCTGTGTTCAGTCTGAGATGTTGTCCCAGTCTAACCCTGTGTATCTCTCTGTCTCTCTGTGTTCAGTCTGAGATGTTGTCCCAGTCTAACCCTGTGTATCTCTCTGTCTCTCTGTGTTCAGTCTGAGATGTTGTCCCAGTCTAACCCTGTGTATCTCTCTGTCTCTCTGTGTTCAGTCTGAGATGTTGCTGCAGTCTAACCCTGTGTATCTCTCTGTCTCTCTGTGTTCAGTCTGAGATGTTGTCCCAGTCTAACCCTGTGTATCTCTCTGTCTCTCTGTGTTCAGTCTGAGATGTTGTCCCAGTCTAACCCTGTGTATCTCTCTGTCTCTCTGTGTTCAGTCTGAGATGTTGTCCCAGTCTAACCCTGTGTATCTCTCTGTCTCTCTGTGTTCAGTCTGAGATGTTGTCCCAGTCTAACCCTGTGTATCTCTCTGTCTCTCTGTGTTCAGTCTGAGATGTTGTCCCAGTCTAACCCTGTGTATCTCTCTGTCTCTCTGTGTTCAGTCTGAGATGTTGTCCCAGTCTAACCCTGTGTATCTCTCTGTCTCTCTGTGTTCAGTCTGAGATGTTGTCCCAGTCTAACCCTGTGTATCTCTCTGTCTCTCTGTGTTCAGTCTGAGATGTTGTCCCAGTCTAACCCTGTGTATCTCTCTGTCTCTCTGTGTTCAGTCTGAGATGTTGCTGCAGTCTAACCCTGTGTATCTCTCTGTCTCTCTGTGTTCAGTCTGAGATGTTGTCCCAGTCTAACCCTGTGTATCTCTCTGTCTCTCTGTGTTCAGTCTGAGATGTTGCTGCAGTCTAACCCTGTGTATCTCTCTGTCTCTCTGTGTTCAGTCTGAGATGTTGTCCCAGTCTAACCCTGTATCTCTCTGTCTCTCTGTGTTCAGTCTGAGATGTTGTCCCAGTCTAACCCTGTGTATCTCTCTGTCTCTCTGTGTTCAGTCTGAGATGTTGTCCCAGTCTAACCCTGTATCTCTCTGTCTCTCTGTGTTCAGTCTGAGATGTTGTCCCAGTCTAACCCTGTGTTGTCTCTCTGTGTTCAGTCTGAGATGTTGTCCCAGTCTAACCCTGTGTATCTCTCTGTCTCTCTGTGTTCAGTCTGAGATGTTGTCCCAGTCTAACCCTGTGTATCTCTCTGTCTCTCTGTGTTCAGTCTGAGATGTTGCTGCAGTCTAACCCTGTGTATCTCTCTGTCTCTCTGTGTTCAGTCTGAGATGTTGTCCCAGTCTAACCCTGTGTATCTCTGTCTCTCTGTGTTCAGTCTGAGATGTTGCTGCAGTCTAACCCTGTGTATCTCTCTGTCTCTCTGTGTTCAGTCTGAGATGTTGTGCAGTCTAACCCTGTGTATCTCTCTGTCTCTCTGTGTTCAGTCTGAGATGTTGTCCCAGTCTAACCCTGTGTATCTCTCTGTCTCTCTGTGTTCAGTCTGAGATGTTGTCCCAGTCTAACCCTGTGTATCTCTGTCTCTCTGTGTTCAGTCTGAGATGTTGTCCCAGTCTAACCCTGTGTATCTCTCTGTCTCTCTGTGTTCAGTCTGAGATGTTGTCCCAGTCTAACCCTGTGTATCTCTCTGTCTCTCTGTGTTCAGTCTGAGATGTTGTCCCAGTCTAACCCTGTGTATCTCTCTGTCTCTCTGTGTTCAGTCTGAGATGTTGTCCCAGTCTAACCCTGTGTATCTCTCTGTCTCTCTGTGTTCAGTCTGAGATGTTGTCCCAGTCTAACCCTGTGTATCTCTCTGTCTCTCTGTGTTCAGTCTGAGATGTTGTCCCAGTCTAACCCTGTGTATCTCTCTGTCTCTCTGTGTTCAGTCTGAGATGTTGTCCCAGTCTAACCCTGTGTATCTCTCTGTCTCTCTGTGTTCAGTCTGAGATGTTGCTGCAGTCTAACCCTGTGTATCTCTGTCTCTCTGTGTTCAGTCTGAGATGTTGTCCCAGTCTAACCCTGTGTATCTCTCTGTCTCTCTGTGTTCAGTCTGAGATGTTGCTGCAGTCTAACCCTGTGTATCTCTCTGTCTCTCTGTGTTCAGTCTGAGATGTTGTCCCAGTCTAACCCTGTGTATCTCTCTGTCTCTCTGTGTTCAGTCTGAGATGTTGTCCCAGTCTAACCCTGTGTATCTCTCTGTCTCTCTGTGTTCAGTCTGAGATGTTGTCCCAGTCTAACCCTGTGTATCTCTCTGTCTCTCTGTGTTCAGTCTGAGATGTTGTCCCAGTCTAACCCTGTGTATCTCTCTGTCTCTCTGTGTTCAGTCTGAGATGTTGCTGCAGTCTAACCCTGTGTATCTCTCTGTCTCTCTGTGTTCAGTCTGAGATGTTGTCCCAGTCTAACCCCTGTGTATCTCTCTGTCTCTCTGTGTTCAGTCTGAGATGTTGTCCCAGTCTAACCCTGTGTATCTCTCTGTCTCTCTGTGTTCAGTCTGAGATGTTGTCCCAGTCTGAGATCTCTGTCTCTCTGTGTTCAGTCTGAGATGTTGTCCCAGTCTAACCCTGTGTATCTCTCTGTCTCTCTGTGTTCAGTCTGAGATGTTGTCCCAGTCTAACCCTGTGTATCTCTCTGTCTCTCTGTGTTCAGTCTGAGATGTTGTCCCAGTCTAACCCTGTGTATCTCTCTGTCTCTCTGTGTTCAGTCTGAGATGTTGCTGCAGTCTAACCCTGTGTATCTCTCTGTCTCTCTGTGTTCAGTCTGAGATGTTGTCCCAGTCTAACCCTGTGTATCTCTCTGTCTCTCTGTGTTCAGTCTGAGATGTTGCTGCAGTCTAACCCTGTGTATCTCTCTGTCTCTCTGTGTTCAGTCTGAGATGTTGTCCCAGTCTAACCCTGTGTATCTCTCTGTCTCTCTGTGTTCAGTCTGAGATGTTGTCCCAGTCTAACCCTGTGTATCTCTCTGTCTCTCTGTGTTCAGTCTGAGATGTTGCTGCAGTCTAACCCTGTGTATCTCTCTGTCTCTCTGTGTTCAGTCTGAGATGTTGTCCCAGTCTAACCCTGTGTATCTCTCTGTCTCTCTGTGTTCAGTCTGAGATGTTGTCCCAGTCTAACCCTGTGTATCTCTCTGTCTCTCTGTGTTCAGTCTGAGATGTTGTCCCAGTCTAACCCTGTGTATCTCTCTGTCTCTCTGTGTTCAGTCTGAGATGTTGTCCCAGTCTAACCCTGTGTATCTCTCTGTCTCTCTGTGTTCAGTCTGAGATGTTGTCCCAGTCTAACCCTGTGTATCTCTCTGTCTCTCTGTGTTCAGTCTGAGATGTTGTCCCAGTCTAACCCTGTGTATCTCTCTGTCTCTGTGTTCAGTCTGAGATGTTGTCCCAGTCTAACCCTGTGTATCTCTCTGTCTCTCTGTGTTCAGTCTGAGATGTTGCTGCAGTCTAACCCTGTGTATCTCTCTGTCTCTCTGTGTTCAGTCTGAGATGTTGTCCCAGTCTAACCCTGTGTATCTCTCTGTCTCTCTGTGTTCAGTCTGAGATGTTGCTGCAGTCTAACCCTGTGTATCTCTCTGTCTCTCTGTGTTCAGTCTGAGATGTTGTCCCAGTCTAACCCTGTGTATCTCTCTGTCTCTCTGTGTTCAGTCTGAGATGTTGTCCCAGTCTAACCCTGTGTATCTCTCTCTGTCTCTCTGTGTTCAGTCTGAGATGTTGTCCCAGTCTAACCCTGTGTATCTCTCTGTCTCTCTGTGTTCAGTCTGAGATGTTGTCCCAGTCTAACCCTGTGTATCTCTCTGTCTCTCTGTGTTCAGTCTGAGATGTTGTCCCAGTCTAACCCTGTGTATCTCTCTGTCTCTCTGTGTTCAGTCTGAGATGTTGTCCCAGTCTAACCCTGTGTATCTCTCTGTCTCTCTGTGTTCAGTCTGAGA
Organism: Oncorhynchus nerka; assembly: GCF_034236695.1. NCBI lineage: Eukaryota > Metazoa > Chordata > Actinopteri > Salmoniformes > Salmonidae > Oncorhynchus > Oncorhynchus nerka. The sequence continues at coordinate 94,243 of NW_027040275.1, forward strand.
TGTTGTCCCAGTCTAACCCTGTGTATCTCTCTGTCTCTCTGTGTTCAGTCTGTCCCAGTCTAACCCTGTGTATCTCTCTGTCTCTCTGTGTTCAGTCTGAGATGTTGTCCCAGTCTAACCCTGTGTATCTCTCTGTCTCTCTGTGTTCAGTCTGAGATGTTGTCCCAGTCTAACCCTGTGTATCTCTCTGTCTCTCTGTGTTCAGTCTGAGATGTTGCTGCAGTCTAACCCTGTGTATCTCTCTGTCTCTCTGTGTTCAGTCTGAGATGTTGTCCCAGTAACCCTGTGTATCTCTCTGTCTCTCTGTGTTCAGTCTGAGATGTTGCCAGTCTAACCCTGTGTATCTCTCTGTCTCTCTGTGTTCAGTCTGAGATGTTGCTGCCCAGTCTAACCCTGTGTATCTCTCTGTCTCTCTGTGTTCAGTCTGAGATGTTGTCCCAGTCTAACCCTGTGTATCTCTGTCTCTCTGTGTTCAGTCTGAGATGTTGCTGCAGTCTAACCCTGTGTATCTCTCTGTCTCTCTGTGTTCAGTCTGAGATGTTGTCCCAGTCTAACCCTGTGTATCTCTCTGTCTCTCTGTGTTCAGTCTGAGATGTTGTCCCAGTCTAACCCTGTGTATCTCTCTGTCTCTCTGTGTTCAGTCTGAGATGTTGTCCCAGTCTAACCCTGTGTATCTCTCTGTCTCTCTGTGTTCAGTCTGAGATGTTGTCCCAGTCTAACCCTGTGTATCTCTCTGTCTCTCTGTGTTCAGTCTGAGATGTTGCCCAGTCTAACCCTGTGTATCTCTCTGTCTCTCTGTGTTCAGTCTGAGATGTTGCTGCAGTCTAATGTATCTCTCTGTCTCTCTGTGTTCAGTCTGAGATGTTGCTGCCCAGTCTAACCCTGTGTATCTCTCTGTCTCTCTGTGTTCAGTCTGAGATGTTGTCCCAGTCTAACCCTGTGTATCTCTCTGTCTCTCTGTGTTCAGTCTGAGATGTTGTCCCAGTCTAACCCTGTGTATCTCTGTCTCTCTGTGTTCAGTCTGAGATGTTGTCCCAGTCTAACCCTGTGTATCTCTGTCTCTCTGTGTTCAGTCTGAGATGTTGTCCCAGTCTAACCCTGTGTATCTCTCTGTCTCTCTGTGTTCAGTCTGAGATGTTGTCCCAGTCTAACCCTGTGTATCTCTCTGTCTCTCTGTGTTCAGTCTGAGATGTTGCTCCCCAGTCTAACCCTGTGTATCTCTCTGTCTCTCTGTGTTCAGTCTGAGATGTTCTGTCTAACCCTGTGATCTCTCTGTCTCTCTGTGTTCAGTCCCAGTCTAACCCTGTGTATCTCTCTGTCTCTCTGTGTTCAGTCTGAGATGTTGTCCCAGTCTAACCCTGTGTATCTCTCTGTCTCTCTGTGTTCAGTCTGAGATGTTGCTGCAGTCTAACCCTGTGTATCTCTCTGTCTCTCTGTGTTCAGTCTGAGATGTTGTCCCAGTCTAACCCTGTGTATCTCTCTGTCTCTCTGTGTTCAGTCTGAGATGTTGTCCCAGTCTAACCCTGTGTATCTCTGTCTCTCTGTGTTCAGTCTGAGATGTTGTCCCAGTCTAACCCTGTGTATCTCTCTGTCTCTCTGTGTTCAGTCTGAGATGTTGTCCCAGTCTAACCCTGTGTATCTCTCTGTCTCTCTGTGTTCAGTCTGAGATGTTGTCCCAGTCTAACCCTGTGTATCTCTCTGTCTCTCTGTGTGTTCAGTCTGAGATGTTGCTGCAGTCTAACCCTGTGTATCTGTCTCTCTGTGTTCAGTCTGAGATGTTGCTGCAGTCTAACCCTGTGTATCTCTCTGTCTCTCTGTGTTCAGTCTGAGATGTTGTCCCAGTCTAACCCTGTGTATCTCTCTGTCTCTCTGTGTTCAGTCTGAGATGTTGCTGCAGTCTAACCCTGTGTATCTCTCTGTCTCTCTGTGTTCAGTCTGAGATGTTGTCCCAGTCTAACCCCTGTGTATCTCTCTGTCTCTCTGTGTTCAGTCTGAGATGTTGTCCCAGTCTAACCCTGTGTATCTCTCTGTCTCTCTGTGTTCAGTCTGAGATGTTGTCCCAGTCTAACCCTGTGTATCTCTCTGTCTCTCTGTGTTCAGTCTGAGATGTTGTCCCAGTCTAACCCTGTGTATCTCTCTGTCTCTCTGTGTTCAGTCTGAGATGTTGCTGCAGTCTAACCCTGTGTATCTCTCTGTCTCTCTGTGTTCAGTCTGAGATGTTGTCTGCAGTCTAACCCTGTGTATCTCTCTCTGTCTCTCTGTGTTCAGTCTGAGATGTTGTCCCAGTCTAACCCTGTGTATCTCTCTGTCTCTCTGTGTTCAGTCTGAGATGTTGCTGCAGTCTAACCCTGTGTATCTCTCTGTCTCTCTGTGTTCAGTCTGAGATGTTGTCCCAGTCTAACCCTGTGTATCTCTCTGTCTCTCTGTGTTCAGTCTGAGATGTTGTCCCAGTCTAACCCTGTGTATCTCTCTGTCTCTCTGTGTTCAGTCTGAGATGTTGCCCAGTCTAACCCTGTGTATCTCTCTGTCTCTCTGTGTTCAGTCTGAGATGTTGCTGCAGTCTAACCCTGTGTATCTCTGTCTCTCTGTGTTCAGTCTGAGATGTTGCCAGTCTAACCCCTGTGTATCTCTCTGTCTCTCTGTGTTCAGTCTGAGATGTTGCTGCAGTCTAACCCTGTGTCTCTCTGTCTCTCTGTGTTCAGTCTGAGATGTTGTCCCAGTCTAACCCTGTGTATCTCTCTGTCTCTCTGTGTTCAGTCTGAGATGTTGTCCCAGTCTAACCCTGTGTATCTCTCTGTCTCTCTGTGTTCAGTCTGAGATGTTGTCCCAGTCTAACCCTGTGTATCTCTCTGTCTCTCTGTGTTCAGTCTGAGATGTTGTCCCAGTCTAACCCTGTGTATCTCTCTGTCTCTCTGTGTTCAGTCTGAGATGTTGCTGCAGTCTAACCCTGTGTATCTCTCTGTCTCTCTGTGTTCAGTCTGAGATGTTGCCCAGTCTAACCCTGTGTATCTCTCTGTCTCTCTGTGTTCAGTCTGAGATGTTGTCCCAGTCTAACCCTGTGTATCTCTCTGTCTCTCTGTGTTCAGTCTGAGATGTTGTCCCAGTCTAACCCTGTGTATCTCTCTGTCTCTCTGTGTTCAGTCTGAGATGTTGTCCCAGTCTAACCCTGTGTATCTCTCTGTCTCTCTGTGTTCAGTCTGAGATGTTGTCCCAGTCTAACCCTGTGTATCTCTCTGTCTCTCTGTGTTCAGTCTGAGATGTTGCTGCAGTCTAACCCTGTGTATCTCTCTGTCTCTCTGTGTTCAGTCTGAGATGTTGTCCCAGTCTAACCCTGTGTATCTCTCTGTCTCTCTGTGTTCAGTCTGAGATGTTGTCCCAGTCTAACCCTGTGTATCTCTCTGTCTCTCTGTGTTCAGTCTGAGATGTTGTCTCTAACCCTGTGTATCTCTCTCTCTGTGTTCAGTCTGAGATGTTGTCCCAGTCTAACCCTGTGTATCTCTCTGTCTCTCTGTGTTCAGTCTGAGATGTTGCTGCAGTCTAACCCTGTGTATCTCTCTGTCTCTCTGTGTTCAGTCTGAGATGTTGTCCCAGTCTAACCCTGTGTATCTCTCTGTCTCTCTGTGTTCAGTCTGAGATGTTGTCCCAGTCTAACCCTGTGTATCTCTCTGTCTCTCTGTGTTCAGTCTGAGATGTTGTCCCAGTCTAACCCTGTGTATCTCTCTGTCTCTCTGTGTTCAGTCTGAGATGTTGTCCCAGTCTAACCCTGTGTATCTCTCTGTCTCTCTGTGTTCAGTCTGAGATGTTGTCCCAGTCTAACCCTGTGTATCTCTCTGTCTCTCTGTGTTCAGTCTGAGATGTTGCTGCAGTCTAATCTCTCTGTCTCTCTGTGTTCAGTCTGAGATCAGTCTAACCCTGTGTATCTCTCTGTCTCTCTGTGTTCAGTCTGAGATGTTGTCCCAGTCTAACCCTGTGTATCTCTCTGTCTCTCTGTGTTCAGTCTGAGATGTTGTCCCAGTCTAACCCTGTGTATCTCTCTGTCTCTCTGTGTTCAGTCTGAGATGTTGTCCCAGTCTAACCCTGTGTATCTCTCTGTCTCTCTGTGTTCAGTCTGAGATGTTGCTGCAGTCTAACCCTGTGTATCTCTCTGTCTCTCTGTGTTCAGTCTGAGATGTTGTCCCAGTCTAACCCTGTGTATCTCTCTGTCTCTCTGTGTTCAGTCTGAGATGTTGTCCCAGTCTAACCCTGTGTATCTCTCTGTCTCTCTGTGTTCAGTCTGAGATGTTGCTGCAGTCTAACCCTGTGTATCTCTCTGTCTCTCTGTGTTCAGTCTGAGATGTTGTCCCAGTCTAACCCTGTGTATCTCTCTGTCTCTCTGTGTTCAGTCTGAGATGTTGTCCCAGTCTAACCCTGTGTATCTCTCTCTGTCTCTCTGTGTTCAGTCTGAGATGTTGCAGTCTAACCCTGTGTCTGTCTCTGTGTTCAGTCTGAGATGTTGTCCCAGTCTAACCCTGTGTATCTCTCTGTCTCTCTGTGTTCAGTCTGAGATGTTGTCCCAGTCTAACCCTGTGTATCTCTCTGTCTCTCTGTGTTCAGTCTGAGATGTTGTCCCAGTCTAACCCTGTGTATCTCTCTGTCTCTCTGTGTTCAGTCTGAGATGTTGTCCCAGTCTAACCCTGTGTATCTCTCTGTCTCTCTGTGTTCAGTCTGAGATGTTGTCCCAGTCTAACCCTGTGTATCTCTCTGTCTCTCTGTGTTCAGTCTGAGATGTTGCTGCAGTCTAACCCTGTGTATCTCTCTGTCTCTCTGTGTTCAGTCTGAGATGTTGTCCCAGTCTAACCCTGTGTATCTCTCTGTCTCTCTGTGTTCAGTCTGAGATGTTGTCCCAGTCTAACCCTGTGTATCTCTCTGTCTCTCTGTGTTCAGTCTGAGATGTTGTCCCAGTCTAACCCTGTGTATCTCTCTGTCTCTCTGTGTTCAGTCTGAGATGTTGTCCCAGTCTAACCCTGTGTATCTCTCTGTCTCTCTGTGTTCAGTCTGAGATGTTGTCCCAGTCTAACCCTGTGTATCTCTCTGTCTCTCTGTGTTCAGTCTGAGATGTTGCTGCAGTCTAACCCTGTGTATCTCTCTGTCTCTCTGTGTTCAGTCTGAGATGTTGTCCCAGTCTAACCCTGTGTATCTCTCTGTCTCTCTGTGTTCAGTCTGAGATGTTGTCCCAGTCTAACCCTGTGTATCTCTCTGTCTCTCTGTGTTCAGTCTGAGATGTTGTCCCAGTCTAACCCTGTGTATCTCTCTGTCTCTCTGTGTTCAGTCTGAGATGTTGTCCCAGTCTAACCCTGTGTATCTCTCTGTCTCTCTGTGTTCAGTCTGAGATGTTGTCCCAGTCTAACCCTGTGTATCTCTCTGTCTCTCTGTGTTCAGTCTGAGATGTTGTCCCAGTCTAACCCTGTGTATCTCTCTGTCTCTCTGTGTTCAGTCTGAGATGTTGTCCCAGTCTAACCCTGTGTATCTCTCTGTCTCTCTGTGTTCAGTCTGAGATGTTGTCCCAGTCTAACCCTGTGTATCTCTCTGTCTCTCTGTGTTCAGTCTGAGATGTTGTCCCAGTCTAACCCTGTGTATCTCTCTGTCTCTCTGTGTTCAGTCTGAGATGTTGTCCCAGTCTAACCCTGTGTATCTCTCTGTCTCTCTGTGTTCAGTCTGAGATGTTGCTGCAGTCTAACCCTGTGTATCTCTCTGTCTCTCTGTGTTCAGTCTGAGATGTTGTCCCAGTCTAACCCTGTGTCTCTCTGTCTCTCTGTGTTCAGTCTGAGATGTTGTCCCAGTCTAACCCTGTGTATCTCTCTGTCTCTCTGTGTTCAGTCTGAGATGTTGTCCCAGTCTAACCCTGTATCTCTCTGTCTCTCTGTGTTCAGTCTGAGATGTTGCTGCAGTCTAACCCTGTGTATCTCTCTGTCTCTCTGTGTTCAGTCTGAGATGTTGCTCCCAGTCTAACCCTGTGTATCTCTCTGTCTCTCTGTGTTCAGTCTGAGATGTTGTCCCAGTCTAACCCTGTGTATCTCTCTGTCTCTCTGTGTTCAGTCTGAGATGTTGCTCAGTCTAACCCTGTATCTCTGTCTCTCTGTGTTCAGTCTGAGATGTTGTCCCAGTCTAACCCTGTGTATCTCTCTGTCTCTCTGTGTTCAGTCTGAGATGTTGTCCCAGTCTAACCCTGTGTATCTCTCTGTCTCTCTGTGTTCAGTCTGAGATGTTGTCCCAGTCTAACCCTGTGTATCTCTCTGTCTCTCTGTGTTCAGTCTGAGATGTTGTCCCAGTCTAACCCTGTGTATCTCTCTGTCTCTCTGTGTTCAGTCTGAGATGTTGTCCCAGTCTAACCCTGTGTATCTCTCTGTCTCTCTGTGTTCAGTCTGAGATGTTGTCCCAGTCTAACCCTGTGTATCTCTCTGTCTCTCTGTGTTCAGTCTGAGATGTTGTCCCAGTCTAACCCTGTGTATCTCTCTGTCTCTCTGTGTTCAGTCTGAGATGTTGTCCCAGTCTAACCCTGTGTATCTCTCTGTCTCTCTGTGTTCAGTCTGAGATGTTGTCCCAGTCTAACCCTGTGTATCTCTCTGTCTCTCTGTGTTCAGTCTGAGATGTTGTCCCAGTCTAACCCTGTGTATCTCTCTGTCTCTCTGTGTTCAGTCTGAGATGTTGTCCCAGTCTAACCCTGTGTATCTCTGTCTCTCTGTGTTCAGTCTGAGATGTTGTCCCAGTCTAACCCTGTGTATCTCTCTGTCTCTCTGTGTTCAGTCTGAGATGTTGTCCCAGTCTAATGTATCTCTCTGTCTCTCTGTGTTCAGTCTGAGATGTTGTCCCAGTCTAACCCTGTGTATCTCTCTGTCTCTCTGTGTTCAGTCTGAGATGTTGTCCCAGTCTAACCCTGTGTATCTCTCTGTCTCTCTGTGTTCAGTCTGAGATGTTGTCCCAGTCTAACCCTGTGTATCTCTCTGTCTCTCTGTGTTCAGTCTGAGATGTTGTCCCAGTCTAACCCTGTGTATCTCTCTGTCTCTCTGTGTTCAGTCTGAGATGTTGTCCCAGTCTAACCCTGTGTATCTCTCTGTCTCTCTGTGTTCAGTCTGAGATGTTGTCCCAGTCTAACCCTGTGTATCTCTCTGTCTCTCTGTGTTCAGTCTGAGATGTTGTCCCAGTCTAACCCTGTGTATCTCTCTGTCTCTCTGTGTTCAGTCTGAGATGTTGTCCCAGTCTAACCCTGTGTATCTCTCTGTCTCTCTGTGTTCAGTCTGAGATGTTGTCCCAGTCTAACCCTGTGTATCTCTCTGTCTCTCTGTGTTCAGTCTGAGATGTTGTCCCAGTCTAACCCTGTGTATCTCTCTGTCTCTCTGTGTTCAGTCTGAGATGTTGTCCCAGTCTAACCCTGTGTATCTCTCTGTCTCTCTGTGTTCAGTCTGAGATGTTGTCCCAGTCTAACCCTGTGTATCTCTCTGTCTCTCTGTGTTCAGTCTGAGATGTTGTCCCAGTCTAACCCTGTGTATCTCTCTCTGTCTCTCTGTGTTCAGTCTGAGATGTTGCTGCAGTCTAACCCTGTGTATCTCTCTGTCTCTCTGTGTTCAGTCTGAGATGTTGTCCCAGTCTAACCCTGTGTATCTCTCTGTCTCTCTGTGTTCAGTCTGAGATGTTGTCCCAGTCTAACCCTGTGTATCTCTCTGTCTCTCTGTGTTCAGTCTGAGATGTTGTCCCAGTCTAACCCTGTGTATCTCTCTGTCTCTCTGTGTTCAGTCTGAGATGTTGTCCCAGTCTAACCCTGTGTATCTCTCTGTCTCTCTGTGTTCAGTCTGAGATGTTGTCCCAGTCTAACCCTGTGTATCTCTCTGTCTCTCTGTGTTCAGTCTGAGATGTTGCTGCAGTCTAACCCTGTGTATCTCTCTGTCTCTCTGTGTTCAGTCTGAGATGTTGTCCCAGTCTAACCCTGTATCTCTCTGTCTCTCTGTGTTCAGTCTGAGATGTTGTCCCAGTCTAACCCTGTGTATCTCTCTGTCTCTCTGTGTTCAGTCTGAGATGTTGTCCCAGTCTAACCCTGTGTATCTCTCTGTCTCTCTGTGTTCAGTCTGAGATGTTGTCCCAGTCTAACCCTGTGTATCTCTCTGTCTCTCTGTGTTCAGTCTGAGATGTTGTCCCAGTCTAACCCTGTGTATCTCTCTGTCTCTCTGTGTTCAGTCTGAGATGTTGCCCAGTCTAACCCTGTGTATCTCTCTGTCTCTCTGTGTTCAGTCTGAGATGTTGTCCCAGTCTAACCCTGTGTATCTCTCTGTCTCTCTGTGTTCAGTCTGAGATGTTGTCCCAGTCTAACCCTGTGTATCTCTCTGTCTCTCTGTGTTCAGTCTGAGATGTTGTCCCAGTCTAACCCTGTGTATCTCTCTGTCTCTCTGTGTTCAGTCTGAGATGTTGTCCCAGTCTAACCCTGTGTATCTCTCTGTCTCTCTGTGTTCAGTCTGAGATGTTGTCCCAGTCTAACCCTGTGTATCTCTCTGTCTCTCTGTGTTCAGTCTGAGATGTTGTCCCAGTCTAACCCTGTGTATCTCTCTGTCTCTCTGTGTTCAGTCTGAGATGTTGTCCCAGTCTAACCCTGTGTATCTCTCTGTCTCTCTGTGTTCAGTCTGAGATGTTGTCCCAGTCTAACCCTGTGTATCTCTCTGTCTCTCTGTGTTCAGTCTGAGATGTTGTCCCAGTCTAACCCTGTGTATCTCTCTGTCTCTCTGTGTTCAGTCTGAGATGTTGTCCCAGTCTAACCCTGTGTATCTCTCTGTCTCTCTGTGTTCAGTCTGAGATGTTGCTGCAGTCTAACCCTGTGTATCTCTCTGTCTCTCTGTGTTCAGTCTGAGATGTTGTCCCAGTCTAACCCTGTGTATCTCTCTGTCTCTCTGTGTTCAGTCTGAGATGTTGTCCCAGTCTAACCCTGTGTATCTCTCTGTCTCTCTGTGTTCAGTCTGAGATGTTGTCCCAGTCTAACCCTGTGTATCTCTCTCTGTCTCTCTGTGTTCAGTCTGAGATGTTGCTGCAGTCTAACCCTGTGTATCTCTCTGTCTCTCTGTGTTCAGTCTGAGATGTTGTCCCAGTCTAACCCTGTGTATCTCTCTGTCTCTCTGTGTTCAGTCTGAGATGTTGTCCCAGTCTAACCCTGTGTATCTCTCTGTCTCTCTGTGTTCAGTCTGAGATGTTGTCCCAGTCTAACCCTGTGTATCTCTCTGTCTCTCTGTGTTCAGTCTGAGATGTTGCTGCAGTCTAACCCTGTGTATCTCTCTGTCTCTCTGTGTTCAGTCTGAGATGTTGTCCCAGTCTAACCCTGTGTATCTCTCTGTCTCTCTGTGTTCAGTCTGAGATGTTGTCCCAGTCTAACCCTGTGTATCTCTCTGTCTCTCTGTGTTCAGTCTGAGATGTTGTCCCAGTCTAACCCTGTGTATCTCTCTGTCTCTCTGTGTTCAGTCTGAGATGTTGTCCCAGTCTAACCCTGTGTATCTCTCTGTCTCTCTGTGTTCAGTCTGAGATGTTGTCCCAGTCTAACCCTGTGTATCTCTCTGTCTCTCTGTGTTCAGTCTGAGATGTTGTCCCAGTCTAACCCTGTGTATCTCTCTGTCTCTCTGTGTTCAGTCTGAGATGTTGTCCCAGTCTAACCCTGTGTATCTCTCTGTCTCTCTGTGTTCAGTCTGATGTTGTCCCAGATGTATCTCTCTGTCTCTCTGTGTTCAGTCTGAGATGTTGCTGCAGTCCCTGTGTATCTCTCTGTCTCTCTGTGTTCAGTCTGAGATGTTGTCCCAGTCTAACCCTGTGTATCTCTCTGTCTCTCTGTGTTCAGTCTGAGATGTTGTCCCAGTCTAACCCTGTGTATCTCTCTGTCTCTCTGTGTTCAGTCTGAGATGTTGTCCCAGTCTAACCCTGTGTATCTCTCTGTCTCTCTGTGTTCAGTCTGAGATGTTGTCCCAGTCTAACCCTGTGTATCTCTCTGTCTCTCTGTGTTCAGTCTGAGATGTTGTCCCAGTCTAACCCTGTGTATCTCTCTGTCTCTCTGTGTTCAGTCTGAGATGTTGTCCCAGTCTAACCCTGTGTATCTCTCTGTCTCTCTGTGTTCAGTCTGAGATGTTGTCCCAGTCTAACCCTGTGTATCTCTCTGTCTCTCTGTGTTTCAGTCTGAGATGTTGTCCCAGTAACCCTGTGTATCTCTCTGTCTCTCTGTGTTCAGTCTGAGATGTTGCTGCAGTCTAACCCTGTGTATCTCTCTGTCTCTCTGTGTTCAGTCTGAGATGTTGTCCCAGTCTAACCCTGTGTATCTCTCTGTCTCTCTGTGTTCAGTCTGAGATGTTGTCCCAGTCTAACCCTGTGTATCTCTCTGTCTCTCTGTGTTCAGTCTGAGATGTTGTCCCAGTCTAACCCTGTGTATCTCTCTGTCTCTCTGTGTTCAGTCTGAGATGTTGTCCCAGTCTAACCCTGTGTATCTCTCTGTCTCTCTGTGTTCAGTCTGAGATGTTGTCCCAGTCTAACCCTGTGTATCTCTCTGTCTCTCTGTGTTCAGTCTGAGATGTTGTCCCAGTCTAACCCTGTGTATCTCTCTGTCTCTCTGTGTTCAGTCTGAGATGTTGCCCAGTCTAACCCTGTGTATCTCTCTGTCTCTCTGTGTTCAGTCTGAGATGTTGTCCCAGTCTAACCCTGTGTATCTCTCTGTCTCTCTGTGTTCAGTCTGAGATGTTGCTGCAGTCTAATGTATCTCTCTGTCTCTCTGTGTTCAGTCTGAGATGTTGTCCCAGTCTAACCCTGTGTATCTCTCTGTCTCTCTGTGTTCAGTCTGAGATGTTGTCTGCAGTCTAACCCTGTGTATCTCTCTGTCTCTCTGTGTTCAGTCTGAGATGTTGTCCCAGTCTAACCCTGTGTATCTCTCTGTCTCTCTGTGTTCAGTCTGAGATGTTGTCCCAGTCTAACCCTGTGTATCTCTCTGTCTCTCTGTGTTCAGTCTGAGATGTTGTCCCAGTCTAACCCTGTGTATCTCTCTGTCTCTCTGTGTTCAGTCTGAGATGTTGTCCCAGTCTAACCCTGTGTATCTCTCTGTCTCTCTGTGTTCAGTCTGAGATGTTGTCCCAGTCTAACCCTGTGTATCTCTCTGTCTCTCTGTGTTCAGTCTGAGATGTTGCCCAGTCTAACCCTGTGTATCTCTGTCTCTCTGTGTTCAGTCTGAGATGTTGTCCCAGTCTAACCCTGTGTATCTCTCTGTCTCTCTGTGTTCAGTCTGAGATGTTGTCCCAGTCTAACCCTGTGTATCTCTCTGTCTCTCTGTGTTCAGTCTGAGATGTTGTCCCAGTCTAACCCTGTGTATCTCTCTGTCTCTCTGTGTTCAGTCTGAGATGTTGTCCCAGTCTAACCCTGTGTATCTCTCTGTCTCTCTGTGTTCAGTCTGAGATGTTGTCCCAGTCTAACCCTGTGTATCTCTCTGTCTCTCTGTGTTCAGTCTGAGATGTTGCTGCAGTCTAACCCTGTGTATCTCTCTGTCTCTCTGTGTTCAGTCTGAGATGTTGTCCCAGTCTAACCCTGTGTATCTCTCTGTCTCTCTGTGTTCAGTCTGAGATGTTGTCCCAGTCTAACCCTGTGTATCTCTCTGTCTCTCTGTGTTCAGTCTGAGATGTTGTCCCAGTCTAACCCTGTGTATCTCTCTGTCTCTCTGTGTTCAGTCTGAGATGTTGCTGCAGTCTAACCCTGTGTATCTCTCTGTCTCTCTGTGTTCAGTCTGAGATGTTGTCCCAGTCTAACCCTGTGTATCTCTCTGTCTCTCTGTGTTCAGTCTGAGATGTTGTCCCAGTCTAACCCTGTGTATCTCTCTGTCTCTCTGTGTTCAGTCTGAGATGTTGTCCCAGTCTAACCCTGTGTATCTCTCTGTCTCTCTGTGTTCAGTCTGAGATGTTGTCCCAGTCTAACCCTGTGTATCTCTCTGTCTCTCTGTGTTCAGTCTCCCAGTCTAACCCTGTGTATCTCTCTGTCTCTGTGTTCAGTCTGAGATGTTGTCCCAGTCTAACCCTGTGTATCTCTCTGTCTCTCTGTGTTCAGTCTGAGATGTTGCTGCAGTCTAACCCTGTGTATCTCTCTGTCTCTCTGTGTTCAGTCTGAGATGTTGTCCCAGTCTAACCCTGTGTATCTCTCTGTCTCTCTGTGTTCAGTCTGAGATGTTGCTCCCAGTCTAACCCTGTGTATCTCTCTGTCTCTCTGTGTTCAGTCTGAGATGTTGTCCCAGTCTAACCCTGTGTATCTCTCTGTCTCTCTGTGTTCAGTCTGAGATGTTGCTGCAGTCTAACCCTGTGTATCTCTCTGTCTCTCTGTGTTCAGTCTGAGATGTTGCTGCAGTCTAACCCTGTGTATCTCTCTGTCTCTCTGTGTTCAGTCTGAGATGTTGTCCCAGTCTAACCCTGTGTATCTCTCTGTCTCTCTGTGTTCAGTCTGAGATGTTGTCCCAGTCTAACCCTGTGTATCTCTCTGTCTCTCTGTGTTCAGTCTGAGATGTTGCTGCAGTCTAACCCTGTGTATCTCTCTGTCTCTCTGTGTTCAGTCTGAGATGTTGTCCCAGTCTAACCCTGTGTATCTCTCTGTCTCTCTGTGTTCAGTCTGAGATGTTGTCCCAGTCTAACCCTGTGTATCTCTCTGTCTCTCTGTGTTCAGTCTGAGATGTTGTCCCAGTCTAACCCTGTGTATCTCTCTGTCTCTCTGTGTTCAGTCTGAGATGTTGTCCCAGTCTAACCCTGTGTATCTCTCTGTCTCTCTGTGTTCAGTCTGAGATGTTGCTGCAGTCTAACCCTGTGTATCTCTCTGTCTCTCTGTGTTCAGTCTGAGATGTTGTCCCAGTCTAACCCTGTGTATCTCTCTGTCTCTCTGTGTTCAGTCTGAGATGTTGTCCCAGTCTAACCCTGTGTATCTCTCTGTCTCTCTGTGTTCAGTCTGAGATGTTGCTGCAGTCTAACCCTGTGTATCTCTCTGTCTCTCTGTGTTCAGTCTGAGATGTTGTCCCAGTCTAACCCTGTGTATCTCTCTGTCTCTCTGTGTTCAGTCTGAGATGTTGTCCCAGTCTAACCCTGTGTATCTCTCTGTCTCTCTGTGTTCAGTCTGAGATGTTGCTGCAGTCTAACCCTGTGTATCTCTCTGTCTCTCTGTGTTCAGTCTGAGATGTTGTCCCAGTCTAACCCTGTGTATCTCTCTGTCTCTCTGTGTTCAGTCTGAGATGTTGCTGCAGTCTAACCCTGTGTATCTCTCTGTCTCTCTGTGTTCAGTCTGAGATGTTGTCCCAGTCTAACCCTGTGTATCTCTCTGTCTCTCTGTGTTCAGTCTGAGATGTTGTCCCAGTCTAACCCTGTGTATCTCTCTGTCTCTCTGTGTTCAGTCTGAGATGTTGTCCCAGTCTAACCCTGTGTATCTCTCTGTCTCTCTGTGTTCAGTCTGAGATGTTGCTGCAGTCTAACCCTGTGTATCTCTCTGTCTCTCTGTGTTCAGTTGCTGCAGTCTAACCCTGTGTATCTCTCTGTCTCTCTGTGTTCAGTCTGAGATGTTGTCCCAGTCTAACCCTGTGTATCTCTCTGTCTCTCTGTGTTCAGTCTGAGATGTTGTCCCAGTCTAACCCTGTGTATCTCTCTGTCTCTCTGTGTTCAGTCTGAGATGTTGTCCCAGTCTAACCCTGTGTATCTCTCTGTCTCTCTGTGTTCAGTCTGAGATGTTGCCCAGTCTAACCCTGTGTATCTCTCTGTCTCTCTGTGTTCAGTCTGAGATGTTGTCCCAGTCTAACCCTGTGTATCTCTCTGTCTCTCTGTGTTCAGTCTGAGATGTTGTCCCAGTCTAACCCTGTGTATCTCTCTGTCTCTCTGTGTTCAGTCTGAGATGTTGCTGCAGTCTAACCCTGTGTATCTCTCTGTCTCTCTGTGTTCAGTCTGAGATGTTGCTGCAGTCTAACCCTGTGTATCTCTCTGTCTCTCTGTGTTCAGTCTGAGATGTTGTCCCAGTCTAACCCTGTGTATCTCTCTGTCTCTCTGTGTTCAGTCTGAGATGTTGTCCCAGTCTAACCCTGTGTATCTCTGTCTCTCTGTGTTCAGTCTGAGATGTTGCTGCAGTCTAACCCTGTGTATCTCTCTGTCTCTCTGTGTTCAGTCTGAGATGTTGTCCCAGTCTAACCCTGTGTATCTCTCTGTCTCTCTGTGTTCAGTCTGAGATGTTGTCCCAGTCTAACCCTGTGTATCTCTCTGTCTCTCTGTGTTCAGTCTGAGATGTTGTCCCAGTCTAACCCTGTGTATCTCTCTGTCTCTCTGTGTTCAGTCTGAGATGTTGTCCCAGTCTAACCCTGTGTATCTCTCTGTCTCTCTGTGTTCAGTCTGAGATGTTGTCCCAGTCTAACCCTGTGTATCTCTCTGTCTCTCTGTGTTCAGTCTGAGATGTTGCTGCAGTCTAACCCTGTGTATCTCTCTGTCTCTCTGTGTTCAGTCTGAGATGTTGTCCCAGTCTAACCCTGTGTATCTCTCTGTCTCTCTGTGTTCAGTCTGAGATGTTGTCCCAGTCTAACCCTGTGTATCTCTCTGTCTCTCTGTGTTCAGTCTGAGATGTTGTCCCAGTCTAACCCTGTGTATCTCTCTGTCTCTCTGTGTTCAGTCTGAGATGTTGCTGCAGTCTAACCCTGTGTATCTCTCTGTCTCTCTGTGTTCAGTCTGAGATGTTGTCCCAGTCTAACCCTGTGTATCTCTCTGTCTCTCTGTGTTCAGTCTGAGATGTTGTCCCAGTCTAACCCTGTGTATCTCTCTGTCTCTCTGTGTTCAGTCTGAGATGTTGCTGCAGTCTAACCCTGTGTATCTCTCTGTCTCTCTGTGTTCAGTCTGAGATGTTGTCCCACCCTAACCCTGTGTATCTCTCTGTCTCTCTGTGTTCAGTCTGAGATGTTGTCCCAGTCTAACCCTGTGTATCTCTCTGTCTCTCTGTGTTCAGTCTGAGATGTTGTCCCAGTCTAACCCTGTGTATCTCTCTGTCTCTCTGTGTTCAGTCTGAGATGTTGTCCCAGTCTAACCCTGTGTATCTCTCTGTCTCTCTGTGTTCAGTCTGAGATGTTGTCCCAGTCTAACCCTGTGTATCTCTCTGTCTCTCTGTGTTCAGTCTGAGATGTTGCTGCAGTCTAACCCTGTGTATCTCTCTGTCTCTCTGTGTTCAGTCTGAGATGTTGTCCCAGTCTAACCCTGTGTATCTCTCTGTCTCTCTGTGTTCAGTCTGAGATGTTGTCCCAGTCTAACCCCTGTGTATCTCTCTGTCTCTCTGTGTTCAGTCTGAGATGTTGTCCCAGTCTAACCCTGTGTATCTCTCTGTCTCTCTGTGTTCAGTCTGAGATGTTGTCCCAGTCTAACCCTGTGTATCTCTCTGTCTCTCTGTGTTCAGTCTGAGATGTTGTCCCAGTCTAACCCTGTGTATCTCTCTGTCTCTCTGTGTTCAGTCTGAGATGTTGTCCAGTCAGTCTGTCTCTCTGTGTCAGTCTGAGATGTTGTCTCTCTGTCTCTCTGTGTTCAGTCTGAGATGTTGTCCCAGTCTAACCCTGTGTATCTCTCTGTCTCTCTGTGTTCAGTCTGAGATGTTGCTGCAGTCTAACCCTGTGTATCTCTCTGTCTCTCTGTGTTCAGTCTGAGATGTTGTCCCAGTCTAACCCTGTGTATCTCTCTGTCTCTCTGTGTTCAGTCTGAGATGTTGTCCCAGTCTAACCCTGTGTATCTCTCTGTCTCTCTGTGTTCAGTCTGAGATGTTGCTGCAGTCTAAGTATCTCTCTGTCTCTCTGTGTTCAGTCTGAGATGTTGTCCCAGTCTAACCCTGTGTATCTCTCTGTCTCTCTGTGTTTCAGTGCTGCAGTCTAAGATGTCTCTCTTGTCCCAGTCTAACCCTGTGTATCTCTCTGTCTCTCTGTGTTCAGTCTGAGATGTTGTCCCAGTCTAACCCTGTGTATCTCTCTGTCTCTCTGTGTTCAGTCTGAGATGTTGTCTGCAGTCTAACCCTGTGTATCTCTCTGTCTCTCTGTGTTCAGTCTGAGATGTTGCTGCAGTCTAACCCTGTGTATCTCTCTGTCTCTCTGTGTTCAGTCTGAGATGTTGTCCCAGTCTAACCCTGTGTATCTCTCTGTCTCTCTGTGTTCAGTCTGAGATGTTGTCCCAGTCTAACCCTGTGTATCTCTCTGTCTCTCTGTGTTCAGTCTGAGATGTTGTCCCAGTCTAACCCTGTGTATCTCTCTGTCTCTCTGTGTTCAGTCTGAGATGTTGTCCCAGTCTAACCCTGTGTATCTCTCTGTCTCTCTGTGTTCAGTCTGAGATGTTGTCCCAGTCTAACCCTGTGTATCTCTCTGTCTCTCTGTGTTCAGTCTGAGATGTTGTCCCAGTCTAACCCTGTGTATCTCTCTGTCTCTCTGTGTTCAGTCTGAGATGTTGTCCCAGTCTAACCCTGTGTATCTCTCTGTCTCTCTGTGTTCAGTCTGAGATGTTGTCCCAGTCTAACCCTGTGTATCTCTCTGTCTCTCTGTGTTCAGTCTGAGATGTTGCTGCAGTCTAACCCTGTGTATCTCTCTGTCTCTCTGTGTTCAGTCTGAGATGTTGTCCCAGTCTAACCCTGTGTATCTCTCTGTCTCTCTGTGTTCAGTCTGAGATGTTGTCCCAGTCTAACCCTGTGTATCTCTCTGTCTCTCTGTGTTCAGTCTGAGATGTTGTCCCAGTCTAACCCTGTGTATCTCTCTGTCTCTCTGTGTTCAGTCTGAGATGTTGCTGCAGTCTAACCCTGTGTATCTCTCTGTCTCTCTGTGTTCAGTCTGAGATGTTGTCCCAGTCTAACCCTGTGTATCTCTCTGTCTCTCTGTGTTCAGTCTGAGATGTTGTCCCAGTCTAACCCTGTGTATCTCTCTGTCTCTCTGTGTTCAGTCTGAGATGTTGCTGCAGTCTAACCCTGTGTATCTCTCTGTCTCTCTGTGTTCAGTCTGAGATGTTGTCCCAGTCTAACCCTGTGTATCTCTCTGTCTCTCTGTGTTCAGTCTGAGATGTTGTCCCAGTCTAACCCTGTGTATCTCTCTGTCTCTCTGTGTTCAGTCTGAGATGTTGTCCCAGTCTAACCCTGTGTATCTCTCTGTCTCTCTGTGTTCAGTCTGAGATGTTGTCCCAGTCTAACCCTGTGTATCTCTCTGTCTCTCTGTGTTCAGTCTGAGATGTTGTCCCAGTCTAACCCTGTGTATCTCTCTGTCTCTCTGTGTTCAGTCTGAGATGTTGTGTTCAGTCTAACCCTGTGTATCTCTCTGTCTCTCTGTGTTCAGTCTGAGATGTTGCTGCAGTCTAACCCTGTGTATCTCTCTGTCTCTCTGTGTTCAGTCTGAGATGTTGTCCCAGTCTAACCCTGTGTATCTCTCTGTCTCTCTGTGTTCAGTCTGAGATGTTGTCCCAGTCTAACCCTGTGTATCTCTCTGTCTCTCTGTGTTCAGTCTGAGATGTTGTCCCAGTCTAACCCTGTGTATCTCTCTGTCTCTCTGTGTTCAGTCTGAGATGTTGCTGCAGTCTAACCCTGTGTATCTCTCTGTCTCTCTGTGTTCAGTCTGAGATGTTGTCCCAGTCTAACCCTGTGTATCTCTCTGTCTCTGTGTTCAGTCTGAGATGTTGTCCCAGTCTAACCCTGTGTATCTCTCTGTCTCTCTGTGTTCAGTCTGAGATGTTGTCCCAGTCTAACCCTGTGTATCTCTGTCTCTCTGTGTTCAGTCTGAGATGTTGTCCCAGTCTAACCCTGTGTATCTCTCTGTCTCTCTGTGTTCAGTCTGAGATGTTGTCCCAGTCTAACCCTGTGTATCTCTCTGTCTCTCTGTGTTCAGTCTGAGATGTTGTCCCAGTCTAACCCTGTGTATCTCTCTGTCTCTCTGTGTTCAGTCTGAGATGTTGCTGCAGTCTAACCCTGTGTATCTCTCTGTCTCTCTGTGTTCAGTCTGAGATGTTGTCCCAGTCTAACCCTGTGTATCTCTCTGTCTCTCTGTGTTCAGTCTGAGATGTTGCTGCAGTCTAACCCTGTGTATCTCTCTGTCTCTCTGTGTTCAGTCTGAGATGTTGCTGCAGTCTAACCCTGTGTATCTCTCTGTCTCTCTGTGTTCAGTCTGAGATGTTGTCCCAGTCTAACCCTGTGTATCTCTCTGTCTCTCTGTGTTCAGTCTGAGATGTTGTGCAGTCTAACCCTGTGTATCTCTCTGTCTCTCTGTGTTCAGTCTGAGATGTTGCTGCAGTCTAACCCTGTGTATCTCTGTCTCTCTGTGTTCAGTCTGAGATCTCTCTGTGTTCAGTCTGAGATGTTGTCCCAGTCTAACCCTGTGTATCTCTCTGTCTCTCTGTGTTCAGTCTGAGATGTTGTCCCAGTCTACCCTGTGTATCTCTCTGTCTCTCTGTGTTCAGTCTGAGATGTTGTCCCAGTCTAACCCTGTGTATCTCTCTGTCTCTCTGTGTTCAGTCTGAGATGTTGTCTCTCTGTGTTCAGTCTGAGAACCCTGTGTATCTCTCTGTCTCTCTGTGTTCAGTCTGAGATGTTGTCCCAGTCTAACCCTGTGTATCTCTCTGTCTCTCTGTGTTCAGTCTGAGATGTTGTCCCAGTCTAACCCTGTGTATCTCTCTGTCTCTCTGTGTTCAGTCTGAGATGTTGTCCCAGTCTAACCCTGTGTATCTCTCTGTCTCTCTGTGTTCAGTCTGAGATGTTGTCCCAGTCTAACCCTGTGTATCTCTCTGTCTCTCTGTGTTCAGTCTGAGATGTTGTCCCAGTCTAACCCTGTGTATCTCTCTGTCTCTCTGTGTTCAGTCTGAGATGTTGCTGCAGTCTAACCCTGTGTATCTCTCTGTCTCTCTGTGTTCAGTCTGAGATGTTGTCCCAGTCTAACCCTGTATCTCTCTGTCTCTCTGTGTTCAGTCTGAGATGTTGCTGCAGTCTAACCCTGTGTATCTCTCTGTCTCTCTGTGTTCAGTCTGAGATGTTGCTGCAGTCTAACCCTGTGTATCTCTCTGTCTCTCTGTGTTCAGTCTGAGATGTTGTCCCAGTCTAACCCTGTGTATCTCTCTGTCTCTCTGTGTTCAGTCTGAGATGTTGCTGCAGTCTAACCCTGTGTATCTCTCTGTCTCTCTGTGTTCAGTCTGAGATGTTGTCCCAGTCTAACCCTGTGTATCTCTCTGTCTCTCTGTGTTCAGTCTGAGATGTTGTGCAGTCTAACCCTGTGTATCTCTCTGTCTCTCTGTGTTCAGTCTGAGATGTTGTCCCAGTCTAACCCTGTGTATCTCTGTCTCTCTGTGTTCAGTCTGAGATGTTGTCCCAGTCTAACCCTGTGTATCTCTCTGTCTCTCTGTGTTCAGTCTGAGATGTTGCTGCAGTCTAACCTGTGTATCTCTCTGTCTCTCTGTGTTCAGTCTGAGATGTTGCTGCAGTCTAACCCTGTGTATCTCTCTGTCTCTCTGTGTTCAGTCTGAGATGTTGCTGCAGTCTAACCCTGTGTATCTCTCTGTCTCTCTGTGTTCAGTCTGAGATGTTGTCCCAGTCTAACCCTGTGTATCTCTCTGTCTCTCTGTGTTCAGTCTGAGATGTTGCTGCAGTCTAACCCTGTGTATCTCTCTGTCTCTCTGTGTTCAGTCTGAGATGTTGCTGCAGTCTAACCCTGTGTATCTCTCTGTCTCTCTGTGTTCAGTCTGAGATGTTGTCCCAGTCTGAGATCTCTCTGTCTCTCTGTGTTCAGTCTGAGATGTTGCTGCAGTCTAACCCTGTGTATCTCTCTGTCTCTCTGTGTTCAGTCTGAGATGTTGTCCCAGTCTAACCCTGTGTATCTCTCTGTCTCTCTGTGTTCAGTCTGAGATGTTGTCCCAGTCTAACCCTGTGTATCTCTCTGTCTCTCTGTGTTCAGTCTGAGATGTTGTCCCAGTCTAACCCTGTATCTCTCTGTCTCTCTGTGTTCAGTCTGAGATGTTGTCCCAGTCTAACCCTGTGTATCTCTCTGTCTCTCTGTGTTCAGTCTGAGATGTTGTCCCAGTCTAACCCTGTGTATCTCTCTGTCTCTCTGTGTTCAGTCTGAGATGTTGTCCCAGTCTAATGTCTGTCTCTCTGTGTTCAGTCTGAGATGTTGTCCCAGTCTAACCCTGTGTATCTCTCTGTCTCTCTGTGTTCAGTCTGAGATGTTGTCCCAGTCTAACCCTGTGTATCTCTCTGTCTCTCTGTGTTCAGTCTGAGATGTTGCTGCAGTCTAACCCTGTGTATCTCTCTGTCTCTCTGTGTTCAGTCTGAGATGTTGCTGCAGTCTAACCCTGTGCATCTCTCTGTCTCTCTGTGTTCAGTCTGAGATGTTGCTGCAGTCTAACCCTGTGTATCTCTCTGTCTCTCTGTGTTGTCTGAGATGTTGCTGCAGTCTAACCCTGTGTATCTCTCTGTCTCAGTCTGATGTTGCTGCAGTCTAACCCTGTGTATCTCTCTGTCTCTCTGTGTTCAGTCTGAGATGTTGTCCCAGTCTAACCCTGTGTATCTCTCTGTCTCTCTGTGTTCAGTCTGAGATGTTGTCCCAGTCTAACCCTGTGTATCTCTCTGTCTCTCTGTGTTCAGTCTGAGATGTTGCTGCAGTCTAACCCCGTGTATCTCTCTGTCTCTCTGTGTTCAGTCTGAGATGTTGCTGCAGTCTAACCCCGTGTATCTCTCTGTCTCTCTGTGTTCAGTCTGAGATGTTGCTGCAGTCTAACCCTGTGTATCTCTCTGTCTCTCTGTGTTCAGTCTGAGATGTTGCTGCAGTCTAACCCTGTGTATCTCTCTGTCTCTCTGTGTTCAGTCTGAGATGTTGCTGCAGTCTAACCCTGTGTATCTCTCTGTCTCTCTGTGTTCAGTCTGAGATGTTGTCCCAGTCTAACCCTGTGTATCTCTCTGTCTCTCTGTGTTCAGTCTGAGATGTTGTCCCAGTCTAACCCTGTGTATCTCTCTGTCTCTCTGTGTTCAGTCTGAGATGTTGTCCCAGTCTAACCCTGTGTATCTCTCTGTCTCTCTGTGTTCAGTCTGAGATGTTGTCCCAGTCTAACCCTGTGTATCTCTCTGTCTCTCTGTGTTCAGTCTGAGATGTTGTCCCAGTCTAACCCTGTGTATCTCTCTGTCTCTCTGTGTTCAGTCTGAGATGTTGTCCCAGTCTAACCCTGTGTATCTCTCTGTCTCTCTGTGTTCAGTCTGAGATGTTGTCCCAGTCTAACCCTGTGTATCTCTCTGTCTCTCTGTGTTCAGTCTGAGATGTTGTCCCAGTCTAACCCTGTGTATCTCTCTGTCTCTCTGTGTTCAGTCTGAGATGTTGTCCCAGTCTAACCCTGTGTATCTCTCTGTCTCTCTGTGTTCAGTCTGAGATGTTGTCCCAGTCTAACCCTGTGTATCTCTCTGTCTCTCTGTGTTCAGTCTGAGATGTTGTCCCAGTCTAACCCTGTGTATCTCTCTGTCTCTCTGTGTTCAGTCTGAGATGTTGTCCCAGTCTAACCCCGTGTATCTCTCTGTCTCTCTGTGTTCAGTCTGAGATGTTGTCCCAGTCTAACCCTGTGTATCTCTCTGTCTCTCTGTGTTCAGTCTGAGATGTTGTCCCAGTCTAACCCTGTGTATCTCTCTGTCTCTCTGTGTTCAGTCTGAGATGTTGTCCCAGTCTAACCCTGTGTATCTCTCTGTCTCTCTGTGTTCAGTCTGAGATGTTGCTGCAGTCTAACCCTGTGTATCTCTCTGTCTCTCTGTGTTCAGTCTGAGATGTTGCTGCAGTCTAACCCTGTGCATCTCTCTGTCTCTCTGTGTTCAGTCTGAGATGTTGCTGCAGTCTAACCCTGTGTATCTCTCTGTCTCTCTGTGTTCAGTCTGAGATGTTGCTGCAGTCTAACCCTGTGTATCTCTCTGTCTCTCTGTGTTCAGTCTGAGATGTTGTCCCAGTCTAACCCTGTGTATCTCTCTGTCTCTCTGTGTTCAGTCTGAGATGTTGTCCCAGTCTAACCCCTGTGTATCTCTCTGTCTCTCTGTCTCTGAGATCTGTGTTCAGTCTGAGATCTCTGTGTTCAGTCTGAGATGTTGCTGCAGTCTAACCCTGTGTATCTCTCTGTCTCTCTGTGTTCAGTCTGAGATGTTGCTGCAGTCTAACCCTGTGTATCTCTCTGTCTCTCTGTGTTCAGTCTGAGATGTTGCTGCAGTCTAACCCTGTGTATCTCTCTGTCTCTCTGTGTTCAGTCTGAGATGTTGTCCCAGTCTAACCCCTGTGTATCTCTCTGTCTCTCTGTGTTCAGTCTGAGATGTTGTCCCAGTCTAACCCTGTGTATCTCTCTGTCTCTCTGTGTTCAGTCTGAGATGTTGTCCCAGTCTAACCCTGTGTATCTCTCTGTCTCTCTGTGTTCAGTCTGAGATGTTGTCCCAGTCTAACCCTGTGTATCTCTCTGTCTCTCTGTGTTCAGTCTGAGATGTTGCTGCAGTCTAACCCTGTGTATCTCTCTGTCTCTCTGTGTTCAGTCTGAGATGTTGCTGCAGTCTAACCCTGTGCATCTCTCTGTCTCTCTGTGTTCAGTCTGAGATGTTGCTGCAGTCTAACCCTGTGTATCTCTCTGTCTCTCTGTGTTCAGTCTGAGATGTTGCTGCAGTCTAACCCTGTGTATCTCTCTGTCTCTCTGTGTTCAGTCTGAGATGTTGCTGCAGTCTAACCCTGTGTATCTCTCTGTCTCTCTGTGTTCAGTCTGAGATGTTGTCCCAGTCTAACCCCGTGTATCTCTCTGTCTCTCTGTGTTCAGTCTGAGATGTTGTCCCAGTCTAACCCCGTGTATCTCTCTGTCTCTCTGTGTTCAGTCTGAGATGTTGCTGCAGTCTAACCCCGTGTATCTCTCTGTGTTCAGTCTGAGATGTTGCTGCAGTCTAACCCCGTGTATCTCTCTGTCTCTCTGTGTTCAGTCTGAGATGTTGCTGCAGTCTAACCCCGTGTATCTCTCTGTCTCTCTGTGTTCAGTCTGAGATGTTGCTGCAGTCTAACCCCGTGTATCTCTCTGTCTCTCTGTGTTCAGTCTGAGATGTTGTCCCAGTCTAACCCTGTGTATCTCTCTGTCTCTCTGTGTTCAGTCTGAGATGTTGTCCCAGTCTAACCCTGTGTATCTCTCTGTCTCTCTGTGTTCAGTCTGAGATGTTGTCCCAGTCTAACCCCTGTGTATCTCTCTGTCTCTCTGTGTTCAGTCTGAGATGTTGTCCCAGTCTAACCCTGTGTATCTCTCTGTCTCTCTGTGTTCAGTCTGAGATGTTGTCCCAGTCTAACCCTGTGTATCTCTCTGTCTCTCTGTGTTCAGTCTGAGATGTTGCTGCAGTCTAACCCTGTGTATCTCTCTGTCTCTCTGTGTTCAGTCTGAGATGTTGTCCCAGTCTAACCCTGTGTATCTCTCTGTCTCTCTGTGTTCAGTCTGAGATGTTGTCCCAGTCTAACCTGTGTATCTCTCTGTCTCTCTGTGTTCAGTCTGAGATGTTGTCCCAGTCTAACCCTGTGTATCTCTCTGTCTCTCTGTGTTCAGTCTGAGATGTTGCTGCAGTCTAACCCCTGTGTATCTCTGTCTCTCTGTGTTCAGTCTGAGATGTTGCTGCAGCACCAGTCTAACCCTGTGTATCTCTCTGTCTCTCTGTGTTCAGTCTGAGATGTTGCTGCAGTCTAACCCTGTGCATCTCTCTGTCTCTCTGTGTTCAGTCTGAGATGTTGCTGCAGTCTAACCCTGTGTATCTCTCTGTCTCTCTGTGTTCAGTCTGAGATGTTGTCCCAGTCTAACCCTGTGTATCTCTCTGTCTCTCTGTGTTCAGTCTGAGATGTTGCTGCAGTCTAACCCTGTGTATCTCTCTGTCTCTCTGTGTTCAGTCTGAGATGTTGCTGCAGTCTAACCCTGTGTATCTCTCTGTCTCTCTGTGTTCAGTTTGAGATGTTGCTGCAGTCTAACCCTGTGTATCTCTCTGTCTCTCTGTGTTCAGTCTGAGATGTTGTCCCAGTCTAACCCTGTGTATCTCTCTGTCTCTCTGTGTTCAGTCTGAGATGTTGTCCCAGTCTAACCCCGTGTATCTCTCTGTCTCTCTGTGTTCAGTCTGAGATGTTGTCCCAGTCTAACCCTGTGTATCTCTCTGTCTCTCTGTGTTCAGTCTGAGATGTTGTCCCAGTCTAACCCTGTGTATCTCTCTGTCTCTCTGTGTTCAGTCTGAGATGTTGCTGCAGTCTAACCCTGTGTATCTCTGTCTCTCTGTGTTCAGTCTGAGATGTTGCTGCAGTCTAACCCTGTGTATCTCTCTGTCTCTCTGTGTTCAGTCTGAGATGTTGTCCCAGTCTAACCCTGTGTATCTCTCTGTCTCTCTGTGTTCAGTCTGAGATGTTGCTGCAGCACCAGTCTAACCCTGTGTATCTCTCTGTCTCTCTGTGTTCAGTCTGAGATGTTGCTGCAGTCTAACCCTGTGTATCTCTCTGTCTCTCTGTGTTCAGTCTGAGATGTTGTCCCAGTCTAACCCTGTGTATCTCTCTGTCTCTCTGTGTTCAGTCTGAGATGTTGTCCCAGTCTAACCCTGTGTATCTCTCTGTCTCTCTGTGTTCAGTCTGAGATGTTGCTGCAGTCTAACCCTGTGTATCTCTCTGTCTCTCTGTGTTCAGTCTGAGATGTTGCTGCAGTCTAACCCTGTGTATCTCTCTGTCTCTCTGTGTTCAGTCTGAGATGTTGTCCCAGTCTAACCCTGTGTATCTCTCTGTCTCTCTGTGTTCAGTCTGAGATGTTGCTGCAGTCTAACCCTGTGTATCTCTCTGTCTCTCTGTGTTCAGTCTGAGATGTTGTCCCAGTCTAACCCTGTGTATCTCTCTGTCTCTCTGTGTTCAGTCTGAGATGTTGTCCCAGTCTAACCCTGTGTATCTCTGTCTCTCTGTGTTCAGTCTGAGATGTTGTCCCAGTCTAACCCTGTGTATCTCTCTGTCTCTCTGTGTTCAGTCTGAGATGTTGTCCCAGTCTAACCCTGTGTATCTCTCTGTCTCTCTGTGTTCAGTCTGAGATGTTGTCCCAGTCTAACCCTGTGTATCTCTCTGTCTCTCTGTGTTCAGTCTGAGATGTTGCTGCAGTCTAACCCTGTGTATCTCTCTGTCTCTCTGTGTTCAGTCTGAGATGTTGCTGCAGTCTAACCCTGTGCATCTCTCTGTCTCTCTGTGTTCAGTCTGAGATGTTGCTGCAGTCTAACCCTGTGTATCTCTCTGTCTCTCTGTGTTCAGTCTGAGATGTTGCTGCAGTCTAACCCTGTGTATCTCTCTGTCTCTCTGTGTTCAGTCTGAGATGTTGCTGCAGTCTAACCCTGTGTATCTCTCTGTCTCTCTGTGTTCAGTCTGAGATGTTGTCCCAGTCTAACCCCGTGTATCTCTCTGTCTCTCTGTGTTCAGTCTGAGATGTTGTCCCAGTCTAACCCCGTGTATCTCTCTGTCTCTCTGTGTTCAGTCTGAGATGTTGCTGCAGTCTAACCCTGTATCTCTCTGTGTTCAGTCTGAGATGTTGCTGCAGTCTAACCCCGTGTATCTCTCTGTCTCTCTGTGTTCAGTCTGAGATGTTGCTGCAGTCTAACCCTGTGTATCTCTCTGTCTCTCTGTGTTCAGTCTGAGATGTTGCTGCAGTCTAACCCCGTGTATCTCTCTGTCTCTCTGTGTTCAGTCTGAGATGTTGTCCCAGTCTAACCCTGTGTATCTCTCTGTCTCTCTGTGTTCAGTCTGAGATGTTGTCCCAGTCTAACCCTGTGTATCTCTGTCTCTCTGTGTTCAGTCTGAGATGTTGTCCCAGTCTAACCCCGTGTATCTCTCTGTCTCTCTGTGTTCAGTCTGAGATGTTGTCCCAGTCTAACCCTGTGTATCTCTCTGTCTCTCTGTGTTCAGTCTGAGATGTTGTCCCAGTCTAACCCTGTGTATCTCTCTGTCTCTCTGTGTTCAGTCTGAGATGTTGCTGCAGTCTAACCCTGTGTATCTCTCTGTCTCTCTGTGTTCAGTCTGAGATGTTGTCCCAGTCTAACCCTGTGTATCTCTCTGTCTCTCTGTGTTCAGTCTGAGATGTTGTCCCAGTCTAACCCCGTGTATCTCTCTGTCTCTCTGTGTTCAGTCTGAGATGTTGTCCCAGTCTAACCCTGTGTATCTCTCTGTCTCTCTGTGTTCAGTCTGAGATGTTGCTGCAGTCTAACCCCGTGTATCTCTCTGTCTCTCTGTGTTCAGTCTGAGATGTTGCTGCAGCACCAGTCTAACCCTGTGTATCTCTCTGTCTCTCTGTGTTCAGTCTGAGATGTTGCTGCAGTCTAACCCTGTGCATCTCTCTGTCTCTCTGTGTTCAGTCTGAGATGTTGCTGCAGTCTAACCCTGTGTATCTCTCTGTCTCTCTGTGTTCAGTCTGAGATGTTGTCCCAGTCTAACCCTGTGTATCTCTCTGTCTCTCTGTGTTCAGTCTGAGATGTTGCTGCAGTCTAACCCTGTGTATCTCTCTGTCTCTCTGTGTTCAGTCTGAGATGTTGCTGCAGTCTAACCCTGTGTATCTCTCTGTCTCTCTGTGTTCAGTTTGAGATGTTGCTGCAGTCTAACCCTGTGTATCTCTCTGTCTCTCTGTGTTCAGTCTGAGATGTTGTCCCAGTCTAACCCTGTGTATCTCTCTGTCTCTCTGTGTTCAGTCTGAGATGTTGTCCCAGTCTAACCCCGTGTATCTCTCTGTCTCTCTGTGTTCAGTCTGAGATGTTGTCCCAGTCTAACCCTGTGTATCTCTGTCTCTCTGTGTTCAGTCTGAGATGTTGTCCCAGTCTAACCCTGTGTATCTCTCTGTCTCTCTGTGTTCAGTCTGAGATGTTGCTGCAGTCTAACCCTGTGTATCTCTCTGTCTCTCTGTGTTCAGTCTGAGATGTTGCTGCAGTCTAACCCTGTGTATCTCTCTGTCTCTCTGTGTTCAGTCTGAGATGTTGTCCCAGTCTAACCCTGTGTATCTCTCTGTCTCTCTGTGTTCAGTCTGAGATGTTGCTGCAGCACCAGTCTAACCCTGTGTATCTCTCTGTCTCTCTGTGTTCAGTCTGAGATGTTGCTGCAGTCTAACCCTGTGTATCTCTCTGTCTCTCTGTGTTCAGTCTGAGATGTTGTCCCAGTCTAACCCTGTGTATCTCTCTGTCTCTCTGTGTTCAGTCTGAGATGTTGTCCCAGTCTAACCCTGTGTATCTCTCTGTCTCTCTGTGTTCAGTCTGAGATGTTGCTGCAGTCTAACCCTGTGTATCTCTCTGTCTCTCTGTGTTCAGTCTGAGATGTTGCTGCAGTCTAACCCTGTGTATCTCTCTGTCTCTCTGTGTTCAGTCTGAGATGTTGTCCCAGTCTAACCCTGTGTATCTCTCTGTCTCTCTGTGTTCAGTCTGAGATGTTGCTGCAGTCTAACCCTGTGTATCTCTCTGTCTCTCTGTGTTCAGTCTGAGATGTTGCTGCAGTCTAACCCTGTGTATCTCTCTGTCTCTCTGTGTTCAGTCTGAGATGTTGCTGCAGTAACCCTAATCTCTGTCCTCTGTGTTCAGTCTGAGATGTTGCTGCAGTCTAACCCTGTGTATCTCTCTGTCTCTCTGTGTTCAGTCTGAGATGTTGTCCCAGTCTAACCCCGTGTATCTCTCTGTCTCTCTGTGTTCAGTCTGAGATGTTGTCCCAGTCTAACCCTGTGTATCTCTCTGTCTCTCTGTGTTCAGTCTGAGATGTTGTCCCAGTCTAACCCTGTGTATCTCTCTGTCTCTCTGTGTTCAGTCTGAGATGTTGTCCCAGTCTAACCCCTGTGTATCTCTCTGTCTCTCTGTGTTCAGTCTGAGATGTTGTCCCAGTCTAACCCTGTGTATCTCTCTGTCTCTCTGTGTTCAGTCTGAGATGTTGTCCCAGTCTAACCCTGTGTATCTCTGTCTCTCTGTGTTCAGTCTGAGATGTTGTCCCAGTCTAACCCTGTGTATCTCTCTGTCTCTCTGTGTTCAGTCTGAGATGTTGCTGCAGTCTAACCCTGTGTATCTCTCTGTCTCTCTGTGTTCAGTCTGAGATGTTGCTGCAGTCTAACCCTGTGCATCTCTCTGTCTCTCTGTGTTCAGTCTGAGATGTTGCTGCAGTCTAACCCTGTGTATCTCTCTGTCTCTCTGTGTTCAGTCTGAGATGTTGCTGCAGTCTAACCCTGTGTATCTCTCTGTCTCTCTGTGTTCAGTCTGAGATGTTGCTGCAGTCTAACCCTGTGTATCTCTCTGTCTCTCTGTGTTCAGTCTGAGATGTTGTCCCAGTCTAACCCCGTGTATCTCTCTGTCTCTCTGTGTTCAGTCTGAGATGTTGTCCCAGTCTAACCCTGTGTATCTCTCTGTCTCTCTGTGTTCAGTCTGAGATGTTGCTGCAGTCTAACCCCGTGTATCTCTCTGTGTTCAGTCTGAGATGTTGCTGCAGTCTAACCCCGTGTATCTCTCTGTCTCTCTGTGTTCAGTCTGAGATGTTGCTGCAGTCTAACCCCGTGTATCTCTCTGTCTCTCTGTGTTCAGTCTGAGATGTTGCTGCAGTCTAACCCTGTGTATCTCTCTGTCTCTCTGTGTTCAGTCTGAGATGTTGTCCCAGTCTAACCCCGTGTATCTCTCTGTCTCTCTGTGTTCAGTCTGAGATGTTGTCCCAGTCTAACCCTGTGTATCTCTCTGTCTCTCTGTGTTCAGTCTGAGATGTTGTCCCAGTCTAACCCTGTGTATCTCTCTGTCTCTCTGTGTTCAGTCTGAGATGTTGTCCCAGTCTAACCCTGTGTATCTCTCTGTCTCTCTGTGTTCAGTCTGAGATGTTGCTGCAGTCTAACCCTGTGTATCTCTCTGTCTCTCTGTGTTCAGTCTGAGATGTTGCTGCAGTCTAACCCTGTGCATCTCTCTGTCTCTCTGTGTTCAGTCTGAGATGTTGCTGCAGTCTAACCCTGTGTATCTCTCTGTCTCTCTGTGTTCAGTCTGAGATGTTGCTGCAGTCTAACCCTGTGTATCTCTCTGTCTCTCTGTGTTCAGTCTGAGATGTTGCTGCAGTCTAACCCTGTGTATCTCTCTGTCTCTCTGTGTTCAGTCTGAGATGTTGTCCCAGTCTAACCCCGTGTATCTCTCTGTCTCTCTGTGTTCAGTCTGAGATGTTGTCCCAGTCAACCCCGTGTATCTCTCTGTCTCTGTGTTCAGTCTGAGATGTTGCTGCAGTCTAACCCCGTGTATCTCTCTGTGTTCAGTCTGAGATGTTGCTGCAGTCTAACCCGTGTATCTCTCTGTCTCTCTGTGTTCAGTCTGAGATGTTGCTGCAGTCTAACCCCGTGTATCTCTCTGTCTCTCTGTGTTCAGTCTGAGATGTTGCTGCAGTCTAACCCCGTGTATCTCTCTGTCTCTCTGTGTTCAGTCTGAGATGTTGTCCCAGTCTAACCCTGTGTATCTCTCTGTCTCTCTGTGTTCAGTCTGAGATGTTGTCCCAGTCTAACCCTGTGTATCTCTCTGTCTCTCTGTGTTCAGTCTGAGATGTTGTCCCAGTCTAACCCCGTGTATCTCTCTGTCTCTCTGTGTTCAGTCTGAGATGTTGTCCCAGTCTAACCCTGTGTATCTCTCTGTCTCTCTGTGTTCAGTCTGAGATGTTGTCCCAGTCTAACCCTGTGTATCTCTCTGTCTCTCTGTGTTCAGTCTGAGATGTTGCTGCAGTCTAACCCTGTGTATCTCTCTGTCTCTCTGTGTTCAGTCTGAGATGTTGTCCCAGTCTAACCCTGTGTATCTCTCTGTCTCTCTGTGTTCAGTCTGAGATGTTGTCCCAGTCTAACCCCGTGTATCTCTCTGTCTCTCTGTGTTCAGTCTGAGATGTTGTCCCAGTCTAACCCTGTGTATCTCTCTGTCTCTCTGTGTTCAGTCTGAGATGTTGCTGCAGTCTAACCCCGTGTATCTCTCTGTCTCTCTGTGTTCAGTCTGAGATGTTGCTGCAGCACCAGTCTAACCCTGTGTATCTCTCTGTCTCTCTGTGTTCAGTCTGAGATGTTGCTGCAGTCTAACCCTGTGCATCTCTCTGTCTCTCTGTGTTCAGTCTGAGATGTTGCTGCAGTCTAACCCTGTGTATCTCTCTGTCTCTCTGTGTTCAGTCTGAGATGTTGTCCCAGTCTAACCCTGTGTATCTCTCTGTCTCTCTGTGTTCAGTCTGAGATGTTGCTGCAGTCTAACCCTGTGTATCTCTCTGTCTCTCTGTGTTCAGTCTGAGATGTTGCTGCAGTCTAACCCTGTGTATCTCTCTGTCTCTCTGTGTTCAGTTTGAGATGTTGCTGCAGTCTAACCCTGTGTATCTCTCTGTCTCTCTGTGTTCAGTCTGAGATGTTGTCCCAGTCTAACCCTGTGTATCTCTCTGTCTCTCTGTGTTCAGTCTGAGATGTTGTCCCAGTCTAACCCCGTGTATCTCTCTGTCTCTCTGTGTTCAGTCTGAGATGTTGTCCCAGTCTAACCCTGTGTATCTCTCTGTCTCTCTGTGTTCAGTCTGAGATGTTGTCCCAGTCTAACCCTGTGTATCTCTCTGTCTCTCTGTGTTCAGTCTGAGATGTTGCTGCAGTCTAACCCTGTGTATCTCTCTGTCTCTCTGTGTTCAGTCTGAGATGTTGCTG
The DNA here is from genome assembly GCF_034236695.1 of Oncorhynchus nerka. NCBI lineage: Eukaryota > Metazoa > Chordata > Actinopteri > Salmoniformes > Salmonidae > Oncorhynchus > Oncorhynchus nerka. The sequence continues at coordinate 124,887 of NW_027040275.1, forward strand.
CAGTCTAACCCTGTGTATCTCTCTGTCTCTCTGTGTTCAGTCTGAGATGTTGTCCCAGTCTAACCCTGTGTATCTCTCTGTCTCTCTGTGTTCAGTCTGAGATGTTGCTGCAGCACCAGTCTAACCCTGTGTATCTCTCTGTCTCTCTGTGTTCAGTCTGAGATGTTGCTGCAGTCTAACCCTGTGTATCTCTCTGTCTCTCTGTGTTCAGTCTGAGATGTTGTCCCAGTCTAACCCTGTGTATCTCTCTGTCTCTCTGTGTTCAGTCTGAGATGTTGTCCCAGTCTAACCCTGTGTATCTCTCTGTCTCTCTGTGTTCAGTCTGAGATGTTGCTGCAGTCTAACCCTGTGTATCTCTCTGTCTCTCTGTGTTCAGTCTGAGATGTTGCTGCAGTCTAACCCTGTGTATCTCTCTGTCTCTCTGTGTTCAGTCTGAGATGTTGTCCCAGTCTAACCCTGTGTATCTCTCTGTCTCTCTGTGTTCAGTCTGAGATGTTGCTGCAGTCTAACCCTGTGTATCTCTCTGTCTCTCTGTGTTCAGTCTGAGATGTTGTCCCAGTCTAACCCTGTGTATCTCTCTGTCTCTCTGTGTTCAGTCTGAGATGTTGTCCCAGTCTAACCCTGTGTATCTCTCTGTCTCTCTGTGTTCAGTCTGAGATGTTGTCCCAGTCTAACCCTGTGTATCTCTCTGTCTCTCTGTGTTCAGTCTGAGATGTTGTCCCAGTCTAACCCTGTGTATCTCTCTGTCTCTCTGTGTTCAGTCTGAGATGTTGTCCCAGTCTAACCCTGTGTATCTCTCTGTCTCTCTGTGTTCAGTCTGAGATGTTGTCCCAGTCTAACCCTGTGTATCTCTCTGTCTCTCTGTGTTCAGTCTGAGATGTTGCTGCAGTCTAACCCTGTGTATCTCTCTGTCTCTCTGTGTTCAGTCTGAGATGTTGCTGCAGTCTAACCCTGTGCATCTCTCTGTCTCTCTGTGTTCAGTCTGAGATGTTGCTGCAGTCTAACCCTGTGTATCTCTCTGTCTCTCTGTGTTCAGTCTGAGATGTTGCTGCAGTCTAACCCTGTGTATCTCTCTGTCTCTCTGTGTTCAGTCTGAGATGTTGCTGCAGTCTAACCCTGTGTATCTCTCTGTCTCTCTGTGTTCAGTCTGAGATGTTGTCCCAGTCTAACCCCGTGTATCTCTCTGTCTCTCTGTGTTCAGTCTGAGATGTTGTCCCAGTCTAACCCCGTGTATCTCTCTGTCTCTCTGTGTTCAGTCTGAGATGTTGCTGCAGTCTAACCCCGTGTATCTCTCTGTGTTCAGTCTGAGATGTTGCTGCAGTCTAACCCCGTGTATCTCTCTGTCTCTCTGTGTTCAGTCTGAGATGTTGCTGCAGTCTAACCCCGTGTATCTCTCTGTCTCTCTGTGTTCAGTCTGAGATGTTGCTGCAGTCTAACCCCGTGTATCTCTCTGTCTCTCTGTGTTCAGTCTGAGATGTTGTCCCAGTCTAACCCTGTGTATCTCTCTGTCTCTCTGTGTTCAGTCTGAGATGTTGTCCCAGTCTAACCCTGTGTATCTCTCTGTCTCTCTGTGTTCAGTCTGAGATGTTGTCCCAGTCTAACCCCGTGTATCTCTCTGTCTCTCTGTGTTCAGTCTGAGATGTTGTCCCAGTCTAACCCTGTGTATCTCTCTGTCTCTCTGTGTTCAGTCTGAGATGTTGTCCCAGTCTAACCCTGTGTATCTCTCTGTCTCTCTGTGTTCAGTCTGAGATGTTGCTGCAGTCTAACCCTGTGTATCTCTCTGTCTCTCTGTGTTCAGTCTGAGATGTTGTCCCAGTCTAACCCTGTGTATCTCTCTGTCTCTCTGTGTTCAGTCTGAGATGTTGTCCCAGTCTAACCCCGTGTATCTCTCTGTCTCTCTGTGTTCAGTCTGAGATGTTGTCCCAGTCTAACCCTGTGTATCTCTCTGTCTCTCTGTGTTCAGTCTGAGATGTTGCTGCAGTCTAACCCTGTGTATCTCTCTGTCTCTCTGTGTTCAGTCTGAGATGTTGCTGCAGCACCAGTCTAACCCTGTGTATCTCTCTGTCTCTCTGTGTTCAGTCTGAGATGTTGCTGCAGTCTAACCCTGTGCATCTCTCTGTCTCTCTGTGTTCAGTCTGAGATGTTGCTGCAGTCTAACCCTGTGTATCTCTCTGTCTCTCTGTGTTCAGTCTGAGATGTTGTCCCAGTCTAACCCTGTGTATCTCTCTGTCTCTCTGTGTTCAGTCTGAGATGTTGCTGCAGTCTAACCCTGTGTATCTCTCTGTCTCTCTGTGTTCAGTCTGAGATGTTGCTGCAGTCTAACCCTGTGTATCTCTCTGTCTCTCTGTGTTCAGTTTGAGATGTTGCTGCAGTCTAACCCTGTGTATCTCTCTGTCTCTCTGTGTTCAGTCTGAGATGTTGTCCCAGTCTAACCCTGTGTATCTCTCTGTCTCTCTGTGTTCAGTCTGAGATGTTGTCCCAGTCTAACCCCGTGTATCTCTCTGTCTCTCTGTGTTCAGTCTGAGATGTTGTCCCAGTCTAACCCTGTGTATCTCTCTGTCTCTCTGTGTTCAGTCTGAGATGTTGTCCCAGTCTAACCCTGTGTATCTCTCTGTCTCTCTGTGTTCAGTCTGAGATGTTGCTGCAGTCTAACCCTGTGTATCTCTCTGTCTCTCTGTGTTCAGTCTGAGATGTTGCTGCAGTCTAACCCTGTGTATCTCTCTGTCTCTCTGTGTTCAGTCTGAGATGTTGTCCCAGTCTAACCCTGTGTATCTCTCTGTCTCTCTGTGTTCAGTCTGAGATGTTGCTGCAGCACCAGTCTAACCCTGTGTATCTCTCTGTCTCTCTGTGTTCAGTCTGAGATGTTGCTGCAGTCTAACCCTGTGTATCTCTCTGTCTCTCTGTGTTCAGTCTGAGATGTTGTCCCAGTCTAACCCTGTGTATCTCTCTGTCTCTCTGTGTTCAGTCTGAGATGTTGTCCCAGTCTAACCCTGTGTATCTCTCTGTCTCTCTGTGTTCAGTCTGAGATGTTGCTGCAGTCTAACCCTGTGTATCTCTCTGTCTCTCTGTGTTCAGTCTGAGATGTTGCTGCAGTCTAACCCTGTGTATCTCTCTGTCTCTCTGTGTTCAGTCTGAGATGTTGTCCCAGTCTAACCCTGTGTATCTCTCTGTCTCTCTGTGTTCAGTCTGAGATGTTGCTGCAGTCTAACCCTGTGTATCTCTCTGTCTCTCTGTGTTCAGTCTGAGATGTTGCTGCAGTCTAACCCTGTGTATCTCTCTGTCTCTCTGTGTTCAGTCTGAGATGTTGCTGCAGTCTAACCCTGTGTATCTCTCTGTCTCTCTGTGTTCAGTCTGAGATGTTGTCCCAGTCTAACCCTGTGTATCTCTCTGTCTCTCTGTGTTCAGTCTGAGATGTTGTCCCAGTCTAACCCCTGTGTATCTCTCTGTCTCTCTGTGTTCAGTCTGAGATGTTGTCCCAGTCTAACCCTGTGTATCTCTCTGTCTCTCTGTGTTCAGTCTGAGATGTTGTCCCAGTCTAACCCTGTGTCTCTCTGTCTCTCTGTGTTCAGTCTGAGATGTTGCTGCAGTCTAACCCTGTGTATCTCTCTGTCTCTCTGTGTTCAGTCTGAGATGTTGTCCCAGTCTAACCCTGTGTATCTCTCTGTCTCTCTGTGTTCAGTCTGAGATGTTGTCCCAGTCTAACCCTGTGTATCTCTCTGTCTCTCTGTGTTCAGTCTGAGATGTTGTCCCAGTCTAACCCTGTGTATCTCTCTGTCTCTCTGTGTTCAGTCTGAGATGTTGCTGCAGTCTAACCCCGTGTATCTCTCTGTCTCTCTGTGTTCAGTCTGAGATGTTGCTGCAGCACCAGTCTAACCCTGTGTATCTCTCTGTCTCTCTGTGTTCAGTCTGAGATGTTGCTGCAGTCTAACCCTGTGTATCTCTCTGTCTCTCTGTGTTCAGTCTGAGATGTTGCTGCAGTCTAACCCTGTGTATCTCTCTGTCTCTCTGTGTTCAGTCTGAGATGTTGTCCCAGTCTAACCCTGTGTATCTCTCTGTCTCTCTGTGTTCAGTCTGAGATGTTGCTGCAGTCTAACCCTGTGTATCTCTCTGTCTCTCTGTGTTCAGTCTGAGATGTTGCTGCAGTCTAACCCTGTGTATCTCTCTGTCTCTCTGTGTTCAGTTTGAGATGTTGCTGCAGTCTAACCCTGTGTATCTCTCTGTCTCTCTGTGTTCAGTCTGAGATGTTGTCCCAGTCTAACCCTGTGTATCTCTCTGTCTCTCTGTGTTCAGTCTGAGATGTTGTCCCAGTCTAACCCTGTGTATCTCTCTGTCTCTCTGTGTTCAGTCTGAGATGTTGTCCCAGTCTAACCCTGTGTATCTCTCTGTCTCTCTGTGTTCAGTCTGAGATGTTGTGCAGTCTAACCCTGTGTATCTCTCTGTCTCTCTGTGTTCAGTCTGAGATGTTGCTGCAGTCTAACCCTGTGTATCTCTCTGTCTCTCTGTGTTCAGTCTGAGATGTTGCTGCAGTCTAACCCTGTGTATCTCTCTGTCTCTCTGTGTTCAGTCTGAGATGTTGTCCCAGTCTAACCCTGTGTATCTCTCTGTCTCTCTGTGTTCAGTCTGAGATGTTGCTGCACCAGTCTAACCCTGTGTATCTCTCTGTCTCTCTGTGTTCAGTCTGAGATGTTGCTGCAGTCTAACCCTGTGTATCTCTCTGTCTCTCTGTGTTCAGTCTGAGATGTTGTCCCAGTCTAACCCTGTGTATCTCTCTGTCTCTCTGTGTTCAGTCTGAGATGTTGCTCCCAGTCTAACCCTGTGTATCTCTCTGTCTCTCTGTGTTCAGTCTGAGATGTTGCTGCAGTCTAACCCTGTGTATCTCTCTGTCTCTCTGTGTTCAGTCTGAGATGTTGCTGCAGTCTAACCCTGTGTATCTCTCTGTCTCTCTGTGTTCAGTCTGAGATGTTGTCCCAGTCTAACCCTGTGTATCTCTCTGTCTCTCTGTGTTCAGTCTGAGATGTTGCTGCAGTCTAACCCTGTGTATCTCTCTGTCTCTCTGTGTTCAGTCTGAGATGTTGCTGCAGTCTAACCCTGTGTATCTCTCTGTCTCTCTGTGTTCAGTTTGAGATGTTGCTGCAGTCTAACCCTGTGTATCTCTCTGTCTCTCTGTGTTCAGTCTGAGATGTTGTCCCAGTCTAACCCTGTGTATCTCTCTGTCTCTCTGTGTTCAGTCTGAGATGTTGTCCCAGTCTAACCCTGTGTATCTCTCTGTCTCTCTGTGTTCAGTCTGAGATGTTGTCCCAGTCTAACCCTGTGTATCTCTCTGTCTCTCTGTGTTCAGTCTGAGATGTTGTCCCAGTCTAACCCTGTGTATCTCTCTGTCTCTCTGTGTTCAGTCTGAGATGTTGCTGCAGTCTAACCCTGTGTATCTCTCTGTCTCTCTGTGTTCAGTCTGAGATGTTGCTGCAGTCTAACCCTGTGTATCTCTCTGTCTCTCTGTGTTCAGTCTGAGATGTTGTCCCAGTCTAACCCTGTGTATCTCTCTGTCTCTCTGTGTTCAGTCTGAGATGTTGCTGCAGTCTAACCCTGTGTATCTCTCTGTCTCTCTGTGTTCAGTCTGAGATGTTGCTGCAGTCTAACCCTGTGTATCTCTCTGTCTCTCTGTGTTCAGTCTGAGATGTTGTCCCAGTCTAACCCTGTGTATCTCTCTGTCTCTCTGTGTTCAGTCTGAGATGTTGTCCCAGTCTAACCCTGTGTATCTCTCTGTCTCTCTGTGTTCAGTCTGAGATGTTGCTGCAGTCTAACCCTGTGTATCTCTCTGTCTCTCTGTGTTCAGTCTGAGATGTTGCTGCAGTCTAACCCTGTGTATATCTCTCTGTCTCTCTGTGTTCAGTCTGAGATGTGCTCCCAGTCTAACCCTGTGTATCTCTCTGTCTCTCTGTGTTCAGTCTGAGATGTTGCTGCAGTCTAACCCTGTGTATCTCTCTGTCTCTCTGTGTTCAGTCTGAGTAACCTGTGTATCTCTCTGTCTCTCTGTGTTCAGTCTGAGATGTTGTCCCAGTCTAACCCTGTGTATCTCTCTGTCTCTCTGTGTTCAGTCTGAGATGTTGCTGCAGCACCAGTCTAATAATGTGTGTATAATGTGTAGGTGGTGTCGTGTATCTCCTCCTCAGTAGTAATGTGTGTGTATAATGTCAGGTGTCCCCCAGGTACTCCTCTGGACCTGGCCTGTAGAATTTGTGTACAGGTGGTGTCTCCTCAGGTAATGTGTGTATAATGTCTACAGGTGGTAGTCACACACAGGTGGTGTCTCCTCAGTAGTAACATACACACACACACACACATGTATAATGTCTACAGGTGGTGTCTCCTCAGTAGTAATGTGTGTATAATGTGTCAGGTGGTGTCTCCTCAGTAGTAATGTGTGTATAATGTCTACAGGTGGTGTCTCCTCAGTAGTAATGTGTGTATAATGTGTACAGGTGGTCCAGCTGCTCCTCAGTAGTAATGTGTGTATAATGTCTACAGGTGGTGTCTCCTCAGTAGTAATGTGTGTATAATGTGTACAGGTGGTGTCTCCTCAGTAGTAATGTGTGTATAATGTCTACAGGTGGTGTCTCCTCAGTAGTAATGTGTGTATAATGTGTACAGGTGGTGTGGTCTACAGGTGGTCTCCTCATGTGTAGTAAGGTGGTGTCAGTAGTAATGTGTGTATAATGGTACAGGTGTCTCCTCAGTAGTAATGTGTGTATAATGTCTACAGGTGGTGTCTCCTCAGTAATGTGTAATGTGTGTATAATAATGTACAGGTGGTGTCTCCTCAGTAGTAATGTGTGTATAATGTGTACAGGTGGTGTCTCCTCAGTAGTAATGTGTGTATAATGTCTACAGGTGGTGTCTCCTCAGTAGTAATGTGTGTATAATGTGTACAGGTGGTGTCTCCTCAGTAGTAATGTGTGTATAATGTGTACAGGTGGTGTCTCCTCAGTAGTAATGTGTGTATAATGTGTACAGGTGGTGTCTCCTCAGTAGTAATGTGTGTATAATGTGTACAGGTGGTGTCTCCTCAGTAGTAATGTGTGTATAATGTGTACAGGTGGTGTCTCCTCAGTAATGTGTAATGTGTGTATAATGTGTACAGGTGGTGTCTCCTCAGTAGTAATGTGTACAGGTGGTGTCTCCTCAGTAGTAATAATGTGTACAGGTGGTGTCTCCTCAGTAGTAATGTGTGTATAATGTCTACAGGTGGTGTCTCCTCAGTAGTAATGTGTGTATAATGTGTACAGGTGGTGTCTCCTCAGTAGTAATGTGTGTATAATGTGTACAGGTGGTGTCTCCTCAGTAGTAATGTGTGTATAATGTGTACAGGTGGTGTCTCCTCAGTAGTAATGTGTGTATAATGTGTACAGGTGGTGTCTCCTCAGTAGTAATGTGTGTATAATGTCTACAGGTGGTGTCTCCTCAGTAGTAATGTGTGTATAATGTGTACAGGTGGTGTCTCCTCAGTAGTAATGTGTGTATAATGTCTACAGGTGGTGTCTCCTCAGTAGTAATGTGTGTATAATGTGTACAGGTGGTGTCTCCTCAGTAGTAATGTGTGTATAATGTGTACAGGTGGTGTCTCCTCCTACAGGTGGTGTCTCCTCAGTAGTAATGTGTGTATAATGTGTACAGGTGTAATGTGTATAATGTGTCTCCTCAGTAGTAATGTGTGTATAATGTGTACAGGTGGTGTCTCCTCAGTAGTAATGTGTGTATAATGTGTACAGGTGGTGTCTCCTCAGTAGTAATGTGTGTATAATGTCTACAGGTGGTGTCTGGTGTCTCCTCAGTAGTAATGTGTGTATAATGTGTACAGGTGGTGTCTCCTCAGTAGTAATGTGTGTATAATGTGTACAGGTGGTGTCTCCTAAGTAGTAATGTGTGTATAATGTGTACAGGTGGTGTCTCCTCAGTAGTAATGTGTGTATAATGTGTACAGGTGGTGTCTCCTCAGTAATGTGTGTATAATGTGTCTCCTCAGTAGTAATGTGTGTAATGTGTACAGGTGGTGTCTCCTCAGTAGTAATGTGTGTATAATGTGTACAGGTGGTGTCTCCTCAGTAGTAATGTGTGTATAATGTGTACAGGTGGTGTCTCCTCAGTAGTAATGTGTGTATAATGTGTACAGGTGGTGTCTCCTCAGTAGTAATGTGTGTATAATGTGTACAGGTGGTGTCTCCTCAGTAGTAATGTGTGTATAATGTGTCTCCTACAGGTGGTGTCTCTCCTCAGTAGTAATGTGTGTATAATGTCTACAGGTGGTGTCTCCTCAGTAGTAATGTGTGTATAATGTACAGGTGGTGTCTCCTCAGTAGTAATGTGTGTATAATGTACAGGTGGTGTCTCCTCAGTAGTAATGTGTGTACATGGTGTCTCTCAGTATAATGTGTACAGGTGGTGTCTCCTCAGTAGTAATGTGTGTATAATGTGTACAGGTGGTGTCTCCTCAGTAGTAATGTGTGTATAATGTGTACAGGTGGTGTCTCCTCAGTAGTAATGTGTGTATAATGTGTACAGGTGGTGTCTCCTCAGTAGTAATGTGTGTATAATGTGTACAGGTGGTGTCTCCTCAGTAGTAATGTGTGTATAATGTGTACAGGTGGTGTCTCCTCAGTAGTAATGTGTGTATAATGTGTACAGGTGGTGTCTCCTCAGGTGTGTATAATGTGTACAGGTGGTGTCTCCTCAGTAGTAAGTAGTAATGTGTGTATAATGTCTACAGGTGGTGTCTCCTCAGTAGTAATGTGTCTGTATAATGTGTACAGGTGGTGTCTCCTCAGTAGTAATGTGTGTATAATGTGTACAGGTGGTGTCTCCTCAGTAGTAATGTGTGTATAATGTGTACAGGTGGTGTCTCCTCAGTAGTAATGTGTGTATAATGTCTACAGGTGGTGTCTCCTCAGTAGTAATGTGTGTATAATGTGTACAGGTGGTGTCTCCTCAGTAGTAATGTGTGTATAATGTGTACAGGTGGTGTCTCCTCAGTAGTAATGTGTGTATAATGTGTACAGGTGGTGTCTCAGTAGTAATGTGTGTATAATGTGTACAGGTGGTGTCTCCTCAGTAGTAATGTGTGTATAATGTGTACAGGTGGTGTCTCCTCAGTAGTAATGTGTGTATAATGTGTACAGGTGGTGTCTCCTCAGTAGTAATGTGTATAATGTATAATGTGTACAGGTGGTGTCTCCTCAGTAGTAATGTGTATAATGTGTACAGGTGGTGTCTCCTCAGTAGTAATGTGTGTATAATGTCTACAGGTGGTGTCTCCTCAGTAGTAATGTGTGTATAATGTGTACAGGTGGTGTCTCCTCAGTAGTAATGTGTGTATAATGTGTACAGGTGGTGTCTCCTCAGTAGTAATGTGTGTATAATGTGTACAGGTGGTGTCTCCTCAGTAGTAATGTGTGTATATGTAATGTGTACAGGTGGTGTCTCCTCAGTAGTAATGTGTGTATAATGTGTACAGGTGGTGTCTCCTCAGTAGTAATGTGTGTATAATGTGTACAGGTGGTGTCTCCTCAGTAGTAATGTGTATAATGTGTACAGGTGGTGTCTCCTCAGTAGTAATGTGTGTATAATGTCAGGTGGTGTCTCCTCAGTAGTAATGTGTGTATAATGTGTACAGGTGGTGTCTCCTCAGTAGTAATGTGTGTATAATGTCCTACAGGTGGTGTCTCCTCAGTAGTAATGTGTGTATAATGTGTACAGGTGGTGTCTCCTCAGTAGTAATGTGTGTATAATGTGTACAGGTGGTGTCTCCTCAGTAGTAATGTGTGTATAATGTGTACAGGTGGTGTCTCCTAGTAAGTATGTGTACAGGTGTGTCTCCTCAGTAGTAATGTGTGTATAATGTACAGGTGGTGTCTCCTCAGTAGTAATGTGTATAATGTGTACAGGTGGTGTCTCCTCAGTAGTAATACAGGTGGTGTATAATGTGTACAGGTGGTGTCTCCTCAGTAGTAATGTGTGTATAATGTCTACAGGTGGTGTCTCCTCAGTAGTAATGTGTGTATAATGTGTACAGGTGGTGTCTCCTCAGTAGTAATGTGTGTATAATGTGTACAGGTGGTGTCTCCTCAGTAGTAATGTGTGTATAATGTCTACAGGTGGTGTCTCCTCAGTAGTAATGTGTGTATAATGTGTACAGGTGGTGTCTCCTCAGTAGTAATGTGTGTATAATGTGTACAGGTGGTGTCTCCTCAGTAGTAATGTGTGTATAATGTGTACAGGTGGTGTCTCCTCAGTAGTAATGTGTGTATAATGTGTACAGGTGGTGTCTCCTCAGTAGTAATGTGTGTATAATGTGTACAGGTGGTGTCTCCTCAGTAATGTGTAATGTGTACAGGTGTGTATAATGTGTACAGGTGGTGTCTCCTCAGTAGTAATGTGTGTATAATGTGTACAGGTGGTGTCTCCTCAGTAGTAAGGTGTGTGTATAATGTGTACAGGTGGTGTCTCCTCAGTAGTAATGTGTGTATAATGTGTACAGGTGGTGTGTCTCCTCAGTAGTAATGTGTGTATAATACAGGTGGTGTCTCCTCAGTAGTAATGTGTGTATAATGTGGTGTACAGGTGGTGTCTCCTCAGTAGTAATGTGTGTATAATGTGTACAGGTGGTGTCTCCTCAGTAGTAATGTGTGTATAATGTGTACAGGTGGTGTCTCCTCAGTAGTAATGTGTGTATAATGTGTACAGGTGGTGTCTCCTCAGTAGTAATGTGTGTATAATGTGTACAGGTGGTGTCTCCTCAGTAGTAATGTGTGTATAATGTGTACAGGTGGTGTCTCCTCAGTAGTAATGTGTGTATAATGTGTACAGGTGGTGTCTCCTCAGTAGTAATGTGTGTATAATGCTACAGTAGTAAGGTACAGGTGTCTCCTCAGTAGTAATGTGTGTATAATGTGTACAGGTGGTGTCTCCTCAGTAGTAATGTGTGTATAATGTGTACAGGTGGTGTCTCCTCAGTAATGTGTGTATAATGTGTACAGGTGGTGTCTCCTCAGTAGTAATGTGTATAATGTCTACAGGTGGTGTCTCCTCAGTAGTAATGTGTGTATAATGTGTACAGGTGGTGTCTCCTCAGTAGTAATGTGTGTAATACAGGTGGTGTCTCCTCAGTAGTAATGTGTAATGTCAGGTACAGGTGGTGTCTCCTCAGTAGTAATGTGTGTATAATGTGTACAGGTGGTGTCTCCTCAGTAGTAATGTGTGTATAATGTACAGGTGGTGTCTCCTCAGTAGTAATGTGTGTATAATGTGTACAGGTGGTGTCTCCTCAGTAGTAATGTGTGTATAATGTGTACAGGTGGTGTCTCCTCAGTAGTAATGTGTGTATAGGTGTGTCTACAGGTGGTGTCTCCTCAGTAGTAATGTGTGTATAATGTGTACAGGTGGTGTCTCCTCAGTAGTAATGTGTGTATAATGTGTACAGGTGGTGTCTCCTCAGTAGTAATGTGTGTATAATGTGTACAGGTGGTGTCTCCTATAATGTGTATAATGTGTACAGGTGGTGTCTCCTCAGTAGTAATGTGTGTATAATGTGTACAGGTGGTGTCTCCTCAGTAGTAATGTGTATATAAGGTGGTGTCTCCTACAGTAGTGGTGTCTCCTCAGTAGTAATGTGTGTATAATGTCTACAGGTGGTGTCTCCTCAGTAGTAATGTGTGTATAATGTGTACAGGTGGTGTCTCCTCAGTAGTAATGTGTGTATAATACAGGTGGTGTCTCCTCAGTAGTATGTGTGTATAATGTGTACAGGTGTGTCTCCTCAGTAATGTGTGTATAATGTCTACAGGTGGTGTCTCCTCAGTAGTAAATAATGTGTACAGGTGGTGTCTCCTCAGTAGTAATGTATAATCTAGGTGGTGTCTCCTCAGTAGGTGGTATAATGTCTCAGGTGGTGTCTCAGTAGTACAGGTGGTGTCTCCTCAGTAGTGTATAATGTCTACAGGTGGTGTCTCCTCAGTAGTAATGTGTATAATGTGTACAGGTGGTGTCTCCTCAGTAGTAATGTGTGTATAATGTGTACAGGTGGTGTCTCCTCAGTAGTAATGTGTGTATAATGTGTACAGGTGGTGTCTCCTCAGTAGTAATGTGTGTATAAGGTGGTGTCAGTAGTAATGTGTGTATAACAGGTGGTGTCTCCTCAGTAGTAATGTGTGTATAATGTGTACAGGTGGTGTCTCCTCAGTAGTAATGTGTGTATAATGTGTACAGGTGGTGTCTCCTCAGTAGTAATGTGTGTATAATGTCTACAGGTGGTGTCTCCTCAGTAGTAATGTGTATAGGTGGTGTCTCCTCAGTAGTAATGTGTGTATAATGTGTACAGGTGGTGTCTCCTCAGTAGTAATGTGTGTATAATGTGTACAGGTGGTGTCTCCTCAGTAGTAATGTGTGTATAATGTCTACAGGTGGTGTCTCCTCAGTAGTAATGTGTATAGTACAGGTGGTGTCTCCTCAGTAGTAATGTGTGTATAATGTGTACAGGTGGTGTCTCCTCAGTAGTAATGTGTGTATAATGTGTACAGGTGGTGTCTCCTCAGTAGTAATGTGTGTATAATGTGTACAGGTGGTGTCTCCTCAGTAGTAATGTGTGTATAATGTGTACAGGTGGTGTCTCCTCAGTAGTAATGTGTGTATAATGTCTACAGGTGGTGTCTCCTCAGTAGTAATACAGGTGTGTATGATGTGTCTACAGGTGGTCCAGCTGCTCCTCAGTAGTAATGTCTGTGCAGCGATGATCGAACCGAAGCCGTCGAACCCAAACGGCGTCTCTCCTCTTCACCTGGCCGCCAAGAACGGACACATCGATGTCATACGGTCAGGACATGACATCAATCACTGACATCGTCACTCTGACATCATCATCACCACTCTGACATCATCATGACTGACAGCATCATCCCTCTGACATCGTAACCACTCTGACATCATCATCATCACTCTGACATCATCACCACTCTGACATCACCATCATTCTGACATCATCATCACTCTGACATCATCATTCTGACATCATCATCGTTCTGACATCATCATCACTCTGACATCATCATTCTGACATCATCATCGTTCTGACATCATCATCATTCTGACATCATCATCATTCTGACATCGTAACCACTCTGACATCATCATCACTCTGACATCACCATCATTCTGACATCACCATCGCTCTGACATCACCATCACTCTGACATCACCATCGCTCTGACATCACCATCACTCTGACATCACCATCACTCTGACATCACCATCACTCTGACATCATCATCACCACTCTGACATCATCATCACTCTGACATCATCATTCTGACATCATCATCGTTCTGACATCATCATCATTCTGACATCATCATCATTCTGACATCGTAACCACTCTGACATCATCATCACTCTGACATCACCATCATTCTGACATCACCATCGCTCTGACATCACCATCACTCTGACATCATCACTGACATCACCATCTGACATCACTCTGACATCACTCTGACATCACCATCTGCTCTGACATCACCATCGACATCATCATCTCTGACATCATCATCATTCTGACATCGTAACCACTCTGACATCATCATCACTCTGACATCACCATCATTCTGACATCACCATCGCTCTGACATCACCATCACTCTGACATCACCATCACTCTGACATCACCATCACTCTGACATCACCATCACTCTGACATCACCATCACTCTGACATCACCATCACTCTGACATCATCATCACTCTGACATCATCATTCTGACATCATCATCGTTCTGACATCATCATCATTCTGACATCATCATCATTCTGACATCGTAACCACTCTGACATCATCATCACTCTGACATCACCATCATTCTGACATCACCATCGCTCTGACATCACCATCACTCTGACATCACCATCATTCTGACATCACCATCGCTCTGACATCACCATCACTCTGACATCACCATCGCTCTGACATCACCATCACTCTGACATCACCATCACTCTGACATCACCACCGCTCTGACATCACCATCACTGCTCTTATGTTTATATTGTGTGTTTGCTGATCGAATCAGGAATAGACGTTATAGACATTAACAGTGTGTGTGTGTGTGTGTGGTGTGTGTGTGTGTGTGTGTGTGTGTGTGTGTGTGTGTGTGTGTGTGTGTGTGTGTGTCAGTCTGCTGATCCAAGCAGGTATAGACATCAACAGACAGTCAGAGTCGGGGACGGCGCTGCATCAGGCAGCTCTCTGTGGAAAGACTGAGGTGGTGAGACTGCTGTTGGATGTGAGTACAACTATTTCTAACACTGACCTCTAGCCCTGACCTCTAGCCCTCTAGGCCTGACCTCTAGCCCTGACCTCTATTCCTGACCTGTAGCCCTGACCTCTAGCCCTGACCTCTAGCCCTGACCTCTAGCCCTGACCTCTATTCCTGACCTGTAGCCCTGACCTCTAGCCCTGACCTCTAGCCCTGACCTGTAGCCCTGACCTGTAGCCCTGACCTCTAGCCCTCTAGCCCTGACATCTAGCCCTGACCTGTAGCCCTGACCTCTAGCACTGACCTCTATTCCTGACCTGTAGCCCTGACCTCTAGCTCTGACCTCTAGCCCTGACCTCTAGCCCTCTAGCCCTGACCTGTAGCCCTGATCTCTAGCCCTGACCTGTAGCCCTGACCTTTAGCTCTGACCTGTAGCCCTGACCTCTAGCCTTCTAGCCCTGACCTGTAGCCCTGACCTGTAGCTCTGATCTCTAGCCCTGACCTCTAGCCCTGACCTCTAGCCCTGACCTCTAGCCCTGACCTCTAGCCCTGACCTCTATTCCTGACCTCTAGCCCTGACCTCTAGCCCTGAACTCTAGCCCTGACCTGTAGCTCTGATCTCTAGCCCTGACCTCTAGCCCTGACCTCTAGCCCTGACCTCTAGCCCTGACCTCTAGCTCTGACTTCTAGCCCTGACCTCTAGCCCTGAACTCTAGCCCTGAACTCTAGCCCTGAAGTCTAGCCCTGACGTCTAGCCCTGACCTCTAACCCTGACCTGTAGCCATGAACTCTAGCCTTGACCTCTAGCCATGAACTCTAGCCCTGACCTCTAGCCATGAACTCTAGCCCTGACCTCTAGCCTTGAACTCTAGCCCTGACCTGTAGCCCTGACCTCTAACCCTGACCTGTAGCCCTGAACTCTAGCCTTGACCTCTAGCCATGAACTCTAGCCCTGACCTCTAGCCTTGACCTGTAGCCCTGAACTCTAGCCCTGACCTCTAGCCATGAACTCTAGCCCTGACCTCTAGCCCTGACCTCTAGCCTTGAACTCTAGCCCTGACCTGTAGCCCTCTAGCCCTGACCTCTAGCCCTGACCTCTATTCCTGAACTCTAGCCCTGACCTGTAGCCCTGACCTCTAGCCCTCTAGCCCTGACCTGTAGCCCTGACCTCTAGCCCTCTAGCCCTGACCTGTGGCCCTGACATCTAGTCCTGGTCTCTTGCCCTCTAGCCCTAAACTCTAACCCTGACCACTAGCCCTAACCACTAGCCCTGACCTCTAGCCCTGACCTTTGACCCTGACCTCTAGCCCTGACCTCTAACCCTCTAGCCCTGATCTTTGACCCTGACCTCTAGCCCTGACCTTTGACCCAGACCTCTAGCCCATAGCCCTGACCTCTAGCCCATAGCCCTGATCTTTGATCAGGTGCTTCTACACCTGCATTGCTTACTGTTTGGGGTTTTAGGCTGGGTTTCTGTACAGCACTTTGAGATATCAGCTGATGTAAGAAGGGCTATATAAATACATTTGATTTGATTTGATTTGACCCTGACCTCTAGCCCTGACCTTTAGACCTCTAGCCCTGACCTCTAACCCTCTTGCACATATATCCACATATTCTAAGCCAGAACCGTCCAGAGTAGTGATGCTAGTTGGGCGGGCGGGAACTGGCAGCGATCGGTTGAAGAGCATGCATTTAGTTTTACTAGCGTTTAAGAGCAGTTGGAGTCCACGGATGGAGTGTTGTATGGCATTGAAGCTCGATTGGAGGTTTGTTAACACAGTATCCAATGAAGGGCCAGAGGTATACAGAATGGTGTCGTCTGCGTAGAGGTGGATCAAAGAATAACCAGCAGCAAGAGCGACATCATTGATGTATACAGAGGAAAGAGTCGGTCCGAGAATTGAACCCTGTGGCACCCCCTTAGAGACTGCCAGAGGTCCGGACAACAGGCCCTCCGATTTGACACACTGAACTCTATCTGAGAAGTAGTTGGTGAACCAGGCGAGGCAATCATTACAGAAACCAAGGCTGTTGAGTCTGCCGATAAGTTTACAGTGATTGATAGAGTCAATCTGGCCTTGGCCAGGTCGATGAAGACGGCTGCACAGTACTGACTTTTATCGATGGCGGTGATGATATCGTTTAGTACCTTGAGAGTGGCTGAGGTGCAGCAGTTCATGTGGTGGTCCTAAAAGTAACTAAAGTTCATCTAGGTTCATTATGGGTTGTATCTCCAGTTCATCTGGTCCTAATAGCAACTAGAATTAATCTAGGTTCATTATGGGTTGTATCTCCAGTTCATCTGGTCCTAATAGTAACTATAATTCATCTAGGTTCATTATGGGTTGTATCTCCAGTTCATCTGGTCCTAATAGTAACTATAATTAATCTAGGTTCATAATGGGTTGTATCTCCAGTTCATCTGGTCCTAATAGTAACTATAATTAATCTAGCTTCATTATGGGTTGTATCTCCAGTTCACCTGGTCCTAATAGTAACTAGAGTTCATCTAGGTTCATTATGGGTTGTATCTCCAGTTCATCTGGTCCTAATAGTAACTATAATTAATCTAGCTTCATTATGGGTTGTATCTCCAGTTCACCTGGTCCTAATAGTAACTAGAGTTCATCTAGGTTCATTATGGGTTGTATCTCCAGTTCATCTGGTCCTAATAGTAACTAGAGTTAATCTAGGTTCATTATGGGTTGTATCTCCAGTTCATCTGGTCCTAATAGTAACTAGAGTTCATCTAGGTTCATTATGGGTTGTATCTCCAGTTCACGTGTTGCTCCTAGATTTCACGTGGTGCTCCTAGATTTCACGTGGTGCTCCTAGATTTCATGTGGTGCTCCTAGATTTCATGTGGTGCTCCTAGATTTCATGTGGTGCTCCTAGATTTCATGTGGTGCTCCTAGATTTCATGTGGTGCTCCTAGATTTCATGTGGTGCTCCTAGATTTTATGTGGTGCTCCTAGATTTCATGTGGTGCTCCTAGATTTCATGTGGTGCTCCTAGATTTCATGTGGTGCTCCTAGATTTCATGTGGTGCTCCTAGATTTCATGTGGTGCTCCTAGATTTCACGTGGTGCTCCTAGATTTCACGTGGTGCTCCTAGATTTCACGTGGTGCTCCTAGATTTCATGTGGTGCTCCTAGATTTCATGTGGTGCTCCTAGATTTTATGTGGTGCTCCTAGATTTCATGTGGTGCTCCTAGATTTCATGTGGTGCTCCTAGATTTCATTTCATGTGGTGCTCCTAGATTTCACGTGGTGCTCCTAGATTTCACGTGGTGCTCCTAGATTTCACGTGGTGCTCCTAGATTTCATGTGGTGCTCCTAGATTTCATGTGGTGCTCCTAGATTTCATGTGGTGCTCCTAGATTGTATGTGGTGCTCCTAAAGTTGGGAGCATCAGCACTACCAATGAAAAATGTTAATGTTAAAGCCTTGGATGTATTGACGATGTTTTGACGGATGATTATTGGTTATTGATCCCGTAGAGTGGCATCAGTGCTGGGGTGAGGAACACTCTGTGTCAGACGGCTCTGGACATCGTTAACCAGTTCACCGCCACACAGGCCAGCAGAGAGATCAAACAGCTGCTGAGAGGTAACCCCTAACCCCTGACCCCTAACCCCTGACCCCTAACCCCTGAACTCTAACTAACCTCACAGGCCAGCAGAGAGAACAAACAGATACTGAGAGGTAACCCCTGACCCCTAACCCCTGAACTCTAACTAACCATACAGGCCAGCAGAGAGATCAAACAGCTGCTGAGAGGTAACCCTGACCCTAACCCCTGAACTCTAACTAACCATACAGGCCAGCAGAGAGATCAAACAGCTGCTGAGAGGTAACCCCTGACCCCTGAACTCTAACTAACCTCACAGGTCAGCAGAGAGAACAAACAGATACTGAGAGGTAACCCCTAACCCCTGAACTCTAACTAACCTCACAGGTCAGCAGAGAGAACAAACAGATACTGAGAGGTAACCCCTGACCCCTGAACTCTAACTAACCTTACAGGACAGCAGATATATTAAACAGCTAATGAGAGGCAACCCCTAACCCCTGACCCCTAACCCCTGACCTCTAACTAACTATACAGGCCAGCAGAGAGATCAAACAGCTGCTGAGAGGTAACCCCTGACCCCTGAACTCTAACTAACCTCACAGGTCAGCAGAGAGAACAAACAGATACTGAGAGGTAACCCCTGACCCCTGAACTCTAACTAACCATACAGGCCAGCAGAGAGAACAAACAGATACTGAGAGGTAACCCCTGACCCCTAACCCCTGACCTCTAACTAACCATACAGGCCAGCAGAGAGATTAAACAGCTGCTGAGAGGTAACCCCTGACCCCTGACCCCTGAACTCTAACTAACCATACAGGACAGCAGATATAATAAACAGCTACTGAGAGGTAACCCCTGACCCCTGAACTCTAACTAACCATACAGGACAGCAGAGAGATCAAACAGCTGCTGAGAGGTAACCCCTGACCCCTAACCCCTGACCCCTGACCCCTGACCTCTAACTAACCATACAGGACAGCAGAGAGATCAAACAGCTGCTGAGAGGTAACCCCTGACCCCTAACCCCTGACCCCTGAACTCTAACTAACCATACAGGACAGCAGAGAGAACAAACAGATACTGAGAGGTAACCCCTGACCCCTGAACTCTAACTAACCATACAGGCCAGCAGAGAGATCAAACAGCTGCTGAGAGGTAACCCCTGACCCCTAACCCCTGAACTCTAACTAACCATACAGGCCAGCAGAGAGATCAAACAGCTGCTGAGAGGTAACCCCTGACCCCTAACCCCTGAACTCTAACTAACCATACAGGCCAGCAGAGAGATCAAACAGCTGCTGAGAGGTAACCCCTGACCCCTAACCCCTGAACTCTAACTAACCATACAGGACAGCTGGGTGTGTGTGTGTTTTGACATTGAGTTTGACTCTGTGTGTGTGTGTGTGTGTGTGTGTGTGTGTGTGTGTGTGTGTGTGTGTGTGTGTTTGTAGATGCGTCAGCTGCGATGCAGGTCAGAGCTCTGACAGAGTACTGCAACAACTACGACCTGACGAGCCTCAACATCAAGACTGGAGACATCATCACGGTACACACACACGCACACACGCACACACACACACACACACACACACACACACACACACACACACACACACACACACACACACACACACACACACACACACACACACACACAACACCAAGACTGGAGACATCATCACGGTACACACACACACACACACACACACACACACACACACACACACACACACTCAACATCAAGACTGGAGACATCATCACGGTACACACAGACTCAGTGTGTGTGTGTGTGTGTGTGTGTGTGTGTGTTAGGTTCTGGAGCAGCATTCTGACGGCCGGTGGAAGGGTTGTATCCATGACAACCGGACAGGAAATGACCGCGTCGGCTACTTCCCCTCCAGCATGGTGGAGGTGATCAGCAAGAGGCCAGGTGACCAGCACACAGTGACCCCTGACCCCTAACAGAGAGAGAGAGAGACCAGCACACAGTGTGTATGTGTGTGAGCGTGTGTGTGTGAGGGTTAGACAGCACTCTGTGTCTCAGCTGTCTCCTAACTTGTCATCCCTCCATCCCTCCGTCTTCCTTCCCTCCCCCTGCTGCCTATCTGTCTCTGTATCTGTCATTACCTCGTAGACTGTCCCTGCTGCCTACCTCTGTCTCTGTATCTGTCATTACCTCGTAGACCGTCCCTGCTGCCTACCTCTGTCTCTGTATCTGTCATTACCTCGTAGACCGTCCCTGCTGCCTATCTGTCATTACCTCGTAGACTGTCCCTGCTGCCTATCTGTCTCTGTATCTGTCATTACCTCGTAGACCGTCCCTGCTGCCTACCTCTGTCTCTGTATCTGTCATTACCTCGTAGACCGTCCCTGCTGCCTATCTGTCATTACCTCGTATACTGTCCCTGCTGCCTATCTGTCTCTGTATCTGTCATTACCTCGTAGACCGTCCCTGCTGCCTACCTCTGTCTCTGTATCTGTCATTACCTCGTAGACCGTCCCTGCTGCCTATCTGTCTCTGTATCTGTCATTACCTCGTAGACCGTCCCTGCTGCCTACCTGTCATTACCTCGTAGACCATCCCTGCTGCCTACCAGTCATTACCTCGTAGACCGTCCCTGCTGCCTACCTGTCATTACCTCGTAGACCGTCCCTGCTGCCTACCTGTCATTACCTCGTAGACCGTCCCTGCTGCCTATCTGTCATTTCCTCGTAGACCGTCCCTGCTGCCTATCTCTGTCTCTGTATCTGTCATTACCTCGTAGACCGTCCCTGCTGCCTATCTCTGTCTCTGTATCTGTCATTACCTCGTAGACCGTCCCTGCTGCCTACCTCTGTCTCTGTATCTGTCATTACCTCGTAGACCGTCCCTGCTGCCTATCTGTCATTACCTCGTAGACCGTCCCTGCTGCCTATCTGTCATTACCTCGCAGACCGTCCCTGCTGCCTACCTCTGTCTCTGTATCTGTCATTACCTCGTAGACCGTCCCTGCTGCCTACCTCTGTCTCTGTATCTGTCATTACCTCGTAGACCGTCCCTGCTGCCTACCTCTGTCTCTGTATCTGTCATTACCTCGTAGACCGTCCCTGCTGCCTATCTGTCATTACCTCGTAGACCGTCCCTGCTGACTACCTGTCATTACCTCGTAGACCGTCCCTGCTGCCTACCTCCGTCTCTGTATCTGTCATTACCTCGTAGACCGTCCCTGCTGCCTATCTGTCATTACCTCGTAGACCGTCCCTGCTGCCTACCTGTCATTACCTCGTAGACCGTCCCTGCTGCCTATCTGTCATTACCTCGTAGACCGTCCCTGCTGCCTACCTGTCATTACCTCGTAGACCGTCCCTGCTGCCTATCTGTCATTACCTCATAGACCGTCCCTGCTGCCTACCTGTCATTACCTCGTAGACCGTCCCTGCTGCCTACCAGTCATTACCTCGTAGACCGTCCCTGTTGCCTATCTGTCTCTGTATCTGTCATTACCTCGTAGACCGTCCCTGCTGCCTATCTGTCATTACCTCGTGGACTGTCCCTGCTGCCTATCTGTCTCTGTATCTGTCATTACCTCGTAGACCGTCCCTGCTGCCTATCTGTCTCTGTATCTGTCATTACCTCGTAGACCGTCCCTGCTGCCTATCTGTCATTACCTCGTAGACTGTCCCTGCTGCCTATCTGTCTCTGTATCTGTCATTACCTCGTAGACCGTCCCTGCTGCCTATCTGTCATTACCTCGTAGACCGTCCCTGCTGCCTACCTGTCATTACCTCGTAGACCGTCCCTGCTGCCTATCTGTCATTACCTCGTAGACCGTCCCTGCTGCCTACCTGTCATTACCTCGTAGACTGTCCCTGCTGCCTACCAGTCATTACCTCGTAGACTGTCCCTGCTGCCTACCAGTCATTACCTCGTAGACCGTCCCTGCTGCCTACCAGTCATTACCTCGTAGACCGTCCCTGCTGCCTACCTGACATTACCTCGTAGACCGTCCCTGCTGCCTACCTGTCATTACCTCGTAGACCGTCCCTGCTGCCTACCTGTCATTACCTCGTAGACCGTCCCTGCTGCCTATCTGTCATTTCCTCGTAGACCGTCCCTGCTGCCTATCTCTGTCTCTGTATCTGTCATTACCTCGTAGACCGTCCCTGCTGCCTATCTCTGTCTCTGTATCTGTCATTACCTCGTAGACCGTCCCTGCTGCCTACCTCTGTCTCTGTATCTGTCATTACCTCGTAGACCGTCCCTGCTGCCTATCTGTCATTACCTCGTAGACCGTCCCTGCTGCCTATCTGTCATTACCTCGCAGACCGTCCCTGCTGCCTACCTCTGTCTCTGTATCTGTCATTACCTCGTAGACCGTCCCTGCTGCCTACCTCTGTCTCTGTATCTGTCATTACCTCGTAGACCGTCCCTGCTGCCTACCTCTGTCTCTGTATCTGTCATTACCTCGTAGACCGTCCCTGCTGCCTATCTGTCATTACCTCGTAGACCGTCCCTGCTGACTACCTGTCATTACCTCGTAGACCGTCCCTGCTGCCTACCTCCGTCTCTGTATCTGTCATTACCTCGTAGACCGTCCCTGCTGCCTACCAGTCATTACCTCATAGACCGTCCCTGCTGCCTATCTGTCATTACCTCGTAGACCGTCCCTGCTGCCTACCTGTCATTACCTCGTAGACCGTCCCTGCTGCCTAGCTGTCATTACCTCGTAGACCGTCCCTGCTGCCTACCTGTCATTACCTCGTAGACCGTCCCTGCTGCCTATCTGTCATTACCTCATAGACTGTCCCTGCTGCCTACCTGTCATTACCTCGTAGACCGTCCCTGCTGCCTACCAGTCATTACCTCGTAGACCGTCCCTGTTGCCTATCTGTCTCTGTAATTACCTCGTAGACCGTCCCTGCTGCCTATCTGTCATTACCTCGTAGACCGTCCCTGCTGCCTATCTGTCTCTGTATCTGTCATTACCTCGTAGACCGTCCCTGCTGCCTATCTGTCATTACCTCGTAGACTGTCCCTGCTGCCTATCTGTCTCTGTATCTGTCATTACCTCGTAGACCGTCCCTGCTGCCTATCTGTCATTACCTCGTAGACCGTCCCTGCTGCCTACCTGTCATTACCTCGTAGACCGTCCCTGCTGCCTATCTGTCATTACCTCGTAGACCGTCCCTGCTGCCTACCTGTCATTACCTCGTAGACCGTCCCTGCTGCCTACCAGTCATTACCTCGTAGACCGTCCCTGCTGCCTACCTGACATTACCTCGTAGACCGTCCCTGCTGCCTACCAGTCATTACCTCGTAGACCGTCCCTGTTGCCTATCTGTCTCTGTATCTGTCATTACCTCGTAGACCGTCCCTGCTGCCTATCTGTCATTACCTCGTGGACTGTCCCTGCTGCCTATCTGTCTCTGTATCTGTCATTACCTCGTAGACCGTCCCTGCTGCCTATCTGTCTCTGTATCTGTCATTACCTCGTAGACCGTCCCTGCTGCCTATCTGTCATTACCTCGTAGACTGTCCCTGCTGCCTATCTGTCTCTGTATCTGTCATTACCTCGTAGACCGTCCCTGCTGCCTACCTGTCATTACCTCGTAGACCGTCCCTGCTGCCTACCAGTCATTACCTCGTAGACTGTCCCTGCTGCCTACCAGTCATTACCTCGTAGACTGTCCCTGCTGCCTACCAGTCATTACCTCGTAGACTGTCCCTGCTGCCTACCAGTCATTACCTCATAGACCGTCCCTGCTGCCTACAAGTCATTACCTCGTAGACCATCCCTGCTGCCTACCAGTCATTACCTCGTAGACCATCCCTGCTGCCTACCTCTGTCTCTGTATCTGTCATTACCTCGTAGACCGTCCCTGCTGCCTACCTGTCATTACCTCGTAGACCGTCCCTGCTGCCTATCTGTCATTACCTCGTAGACCGTCCCTGCTGCCTACCAGTCATTACCTCGTAGACCGTCCCTGCTGCCTACCTGTCATTACCTCGTAGACCGTGCCTGCTGCCTACCAGTCATTACCTCGTAGACCGTCCCTGCTGCCTACCAGTCATTACCTCGTAGACCGTCCCTGCTGCCTATCTGTCATTACCTCGTAGACCGTCCCTGCTGCCTACCTCTGTCTCTGTATCTGTCATTACCTCGTAGACCGTCCCTGCTGCCTATCTGTCATTACCTCGTAGACCGTCCCTGCTGCCTATCTGTCATTACCTCGTAGACCGTCCCTGCTGCCTATCTGTCATTACCTCGTAGACCGTCCCTGCTGCCTACCTCTGTCATTACCTCGTAGACCGTCCCTGCTGCCTATCTGTCATTACCTCATAGACCGTCCCTGCTGACTACCTGTCATTACCTCGTAGACTGTCCCCGCTGCCTATGTCTCATTACCTCGTAGACCGTCCCTGCTGCCTATGTCTCATTACCTCGTAGACCGTCCCTGCTGCCTATCTGTCATTACCTCGTAGACCGTCCCTGCTGCCTATCTGTCATTACCTCGTAGACCGTCCCTGCTGCCTATCTGTCATTACCTCGTAGACCGTCCCTGCTGCCTATCTGTCATTACCTCGTAGACCGTCCCTGCTGCCTATCTGTCATTACCTCGTAGACCGTCCCTGCTGCCTATCTGTCATTACCTCAGACCGTCCCTGCTGCCTATCTGTCATTACCTCGTAGACCGTCCCTGCTGCCTATCTGTCATTACCTCGTGGACTGTCCCTGCTGCCTATTTGTCTCTGTATCTGTCATTACCTCGTAGACCGTCCCTGCTGCCTATCTGTCTCTGTATCTGTCATTACCTCGTAGACCGTCCCTGCTGCCTATCTGTCATTACCTCGTAGACTGTCCCTGCTGCCTATCTGTCTCTGTATCTGTCATTACCTCGTAGACCGTCCCTGCTGCCTACCTGTCATTACCTCGTAGACCGTCCCTGCTGCCTACCAGTCATTACCTCGTAGACTGTCCCTGCTGCCTACCAGTCATTACCTCGTAGACCGTCCCTGCTGCCTATCTGTCTCTGTATCTGTCATTACCTCGTAGACCGTCCCTGCTGCCTATCTGTCATTACCTCGTAGACTGTCCCTGCTGCCTATCTGTCTCTGTATCTGTCATTACCTCGTAGACCGTCCCTGCTGCCTACCTGTCATTACCTCGTAGACCGTCCCTGCTGCCTACCAGTCATTACCTCGTAGACTGTCCCTGCTGCCTACCAGTCATTACCTCGTAGACTGTCCCTGCTGCCTACCAGTCATTACCTCGTAGACTGTCCCTGCTGCCTACAAGTCATTACCTCGTAGACCATCCCTGCTGCCTACCAGTCATTACCTCGTAGACCATCCCTGCTGCCTACCTCTGTCTCTGTATCTGTCATTACCTCGTAGACCGTCCCTGCTGCCTACCTGTCATTACCTCGTAGACCGTCCCTGCTGCCTATCTGTCATTACCTCGTAGACCGTCCCTGCTGCCTACCAGTCATTACCTCGTAGACCGTCCCTGCTGCCTACCTGTCATTACCTCGTAGACCGTGCCTGCTGCCTACCAGTCATTACCTCAGACCGTCCCTGCTGCCTACCAGTCATTACCTCGTAGACCGTCCCTGCTGCCTATCTGTCATTACCTCGTAGACCGTCCCTGCTGCCTACCTCTGTCTCTGTATCTGTCATTACCTCGTAGACCGTCCCTGCTGCCTATCTGTCATTACCTCGTAGACCGTCCCTGCTGCCTATCTGTCATTACCTCGTAGACCGTCCCTGCTGCCTATCTGTCATTACCTCGTAGACCGTCCCTGCTGCCTACCTCTGTCATTACCTCGTAGACCGTCCCTGCTGCCTATCTGTCATTACCTCGTAGACCGTCCCTGCTGACTACCTGTCATTACCTCGTAGACTGTCCCCGCTGCCTATGTCTCATTACCTCGTAGACCGTCCCTGCTGCCTATGTCTCATTACCTCGTAGACCGTCCCTGCTGCCTATCTGTCATTACCTCGTAGACCGTCCCTGCTGCCTATCTGTCATTACCTCAGACCGTCCCTGCTGCCTATCTGTCATTACCTCGTAGACCGTCCCTGCTGCCTATCTGTCATTACCTCGTAGACCGTCCCTGCTGCCTATCTGTCATTACCTCGTAGACCGTCCCTGCTGCCTATCTGTCATTACCTCGTAGACCGTCCCTGCTGCCTATCTGTCATTACCTCGTAGACCGTCCCTGCTGCCTATCTGTCATTACCTCGTAGACCGTCCCTGCTGCCTACCTCTGTCATTACCTCGTAGACCGTCCCTGCTGCCTATCTGTCATTACCTCGTAGACCGTCCCTGCTGACTACCTGTCATTACCTCGTAGACTGTCCCCGCTGCCTATGTCTCATTACCTCGTAGACCGTCCCTGCTGCCTATGTCTCATTACCTCGTAGACCGTCCCTGCTGCCTATCTGTCATTACCTCGTAGACCGTCCCTGCTGCCTATCTGTCATTACCTCGTAGACCGTCCCTGCTGCCTATCTGTCATTACCTCGTAGACCGTCCCTGCTGCCTATCTGTCATTACCTCGTAGACCGTCCCTGCTGCCTATCTGTCATTACCTCGTAGACCGTCCCTGCTGCCTATCTGTCATTACCTCGTGGACTGTCCCTGCTGCCTATTTGTCTCTGTATCTGTCATTACCTCGTAGACCGTCCCTGCTGCCTATCTGTCTCTGTATCTGTCATTACCTCGTAGACCGTCCCTGCTGCCTATCTGTCATTACCTCGTAGACTGTCCCTGCTGCCTATCTGTCTCTGTATCTGTCATTACCTCGTAGACCGTCCCTGCTGCCTACCTGTCATTACCTCGTAGACCGTCCCTGCTGCCTACCAGTCATTACCTCGTAGACTGTCCCTGCTGCCTACCAGTCATTACCTCGTAGACCGTCCCTGCTGCCTATCTGTCTCTGTATCTGTCATTACCTCGTAGACCGTCCCTGCTGCCTATCTGTCATTACCTCGTAGACTGTCCCTGCTGCCTATCTGTCTCTGTATCTGTCATTACCTCGTAGACCGTCCCTGCTGCCTACCTGTCATTACCTCAGACCGTCCCTGCTGCCTACCAGTCATTACCTCGTAGACTGTCCCTGCTGCCTACCAGTCATTACCTCGTAGACTGTCCCTGCTGCCTACCAGTCATTACCTCGTAGACTGTCCCTGCTGCCTACAAGTCATTACCTCGTAGACCATCCCTGCTGCCTACCAGTCATTACCTCGTAGACCATCCCTGCTGCCTACCTCTGTCTCTGTATCTGTCATTACCTCGTAGACCGTCCCTGCTGCCTACCTGTCATTACCTCGTAGACCGTCCCTGCTGCCTATCTGTCATTACCTCGTAGACCGTCCCTGCTGCCTACCAGTCATTACCTCGTAGACCGTCCCTGCTGCCTACCTGTCATTACCTCGTAGACCGTGCCTGCTGCCTACCAGTCATTACCTCGTAGACCGTCCCTGCTGCCTACCAGTCATTACCTCGTAGACCGTCCCTGCTGCCTATCTGTCATTACCTCGTAGACCGTCCCTGCTGCCTACCTCTGTCTCTGTATCTGTCATTACCTCAGACCGTCCCTGCTGCCTATCTGTCATTACCTCGTAGACCGTCCCTGCTGCCTATCTGTCATTACCTCGTAGACCGTCCCTGCTGCCTATCTGTCATTACCTCGTAGACCGTCCCTGCTGCCTACCTCTGTCATTACTCGTAGACCGTCCCTGCTGCCTATCTGTCATTACCTCGTAGACCGTCCCTGCTGACTACCTGTCATTACCTCGTAGACTGTCCCCGCTGCCTATGTCTCATTACCTCGTAGACCGTCCCTGCTGCCTATGTCTCATTACCTCGTAGACCGTCCCTGCTGCCTATCTGTCATTACCTCGTAGACCGTCCCTGCTGCCTATCTGTCATTACCTCGTAGACCGTCCCTGCTGCCTATCTGTCATTACCTCGTAGACCGTCCCTGCTGCCTATCTGTCATTACCTCGTAGACCGTCCCTGCTGCCTATCTGTCATTACCTCGTAGACCGTCCCTGCTGCCTATCTGTCATTACCTCGTAGACCGTCCCTGCTGCCTATCTGTCATTACCTCGTAGACCGTCCCTGCTGCCTATCTGTCATTACCTCGTAGACCGTCCCTGCTGCCTACCTCTGTCATTACCTCGTAGACCGTCCCTGCTGCCTATCTGTCATTACCTCGTAGACCGTCCCTGCTGACTACCTGTCATTACCTCGTAGACTGTCCCCGCTGCCTATGTCTCATTACCTCGTAGACCGTCCCTGCTGCCTATGTCTCATTACCTCGTAGACCGTCCCTGCTGCCTATCTGTCATTACCTCGTAGACCGTCCCTGCTGCCTATCTGTCATTACCTCGTAGACCGTCCCTGCTGCCTATCTGTCATTACCTCGTAGACCGTCCCTGCTGCCTATCTGTCATTACCTCGTAGACCGTCCCTGCTGCCTATCTGTCATTACCTCGTAGACCGTCCCTGCTGCCTATCTGTCATTACCTCGTAGACCGTCCCTGCTGCCTATCTGTCATTACCTCGTAGACTGTCCCTGCTGCCTACCAGTCGTTACCTCGTAGACCGTCCCTGCTGCCTATCTGTCATTACCTCGTAGACCGTCCCTGCTGCCTATCTGTCATTACCTCGTAGACCGTCCCTGCTGCCTATCTGTCATTACCTCGTAGACCGTCCCTGCTGCCTACCAGTCATTACCTCGTAGACCGTCCCTGCTGCCTACCTGTCATTACCTCGTAGACCGTGCCTGCTGCCTACCAGTCATTACCTCGTAGACCGTCCCTGCTGCCTACCAGTCATTACCTCGTAGACCGTCCCTGCTGCCTATCTGTCATTACCTCGTAGACCGTCCCTGCTGCCTACCTCTGTCTCTGTATCTGTCATTACCTCGTAGACCGTCCCTGCTGCCTATCTGTCATTACCTCGTAGACCGTCCCTGCTGCCTATCTGTCATTACCTCAGACCGTCCCTGCTGCCTATCTGTCATTACCTCGTAGACCGTCCCTGCTGCCTACCTCTGTCATTACCTCGTAGACCGTCCCTGCTGCCTATCTGTCATTACCTCGTAGACCGTCCCTGCTGACTACCTGTCATTACCTCGTAGACTGTCCCCGCTGCCTATGTCTCATTACCTCGTAGACCGTCCCTGCTGCCTATGTCTCATTACCTCGTAGACCGTCCCTGCTGCCTATCTGTCATTACCTCGTAGACCGTCCCTGCTGCCTATCTGTCATTACCTCGTAGACCGTCCCTGCTGCCTATCTGTCATTACCTCAGACCGTCCCTGCTGCCTATCTGTCATTACCTCGTAGACCGTCCCTGCTGCCTATCTGTCATTACCTCAGACCGTCCCTGCTGCCTATCTGTCATTACCTCGTAGACCGTCCCTGCTGCCTATCTGTCATTACCTCGTAGACCGTCCCTGCTGCCTATCTGTCATTACCTCAGACCGTCCCTGCTGCCTACCTCTGTCATTACCTCGTAGACCGTCCCTGCTGCCTATCTGTCATTACCTCGTAGACCGTCCCTGCTGACTACCTGTCATTACCTCGTAGACTGTCCCCGCTGCCTATGTCTCATTACCTCGTAGACCGTCCCTGCTGCCTATGTCTCATTACCTCGTAGACCGTCCCTGCTGCCTATCTGTCATTACCTCGTAGACCGTCCCTGCTGCCTATCTGTCATTACCTCGTAGACCGTCCCTGCTGCCTATCTGTCATTACCTCGTAGACCGTCCCTGCTGCCTATCTGTCATTACCTCGTAGACCGTCCCTGCTGCCTATCTGTCATTACCTCGTAGACCGTCCCTGCTGCCTATCTGTCATTACCTCGTAGACCGTCCCTGCTGCCTACCAGTCATTACCTCGTAGACCGTCCCTGCTGCCTATCTGTCATTACCTCGTAGACCGTCCCTCACCCCATCTCACCCCTCGTTTCAGATGTTTAATTTACATCTTTTTACATTTGTTTTATTAGGTTTTTTATATTTCATTTAGTTTTTATCAATATTTGTATATTTTAACTTTGAATGATATTGTTTTATATTTTTAATTATGAATATATAATATTGTGTTATGTTTATATCTGATATAAATATTTGAGTTTAATTATTATTGTTTTATATATTTTTAATTTATATCGAGTTTTATTTGACTGGTTGTCTGTGTTTTGGGTTTGTTGTTGTTTCCCCTCCCTCTTCCTGGTTTGTATTTAGGCCCCTCCCTCTCCCAGCAGAGCCACACCCTCCTTCTACGTAGGCACGTCCCCTGTCCCTCCCCCTGCCTCGTTACCACGGTGAACGGCCACCGCTCCCACATGCTCCCACTGCCTCTTCCTCCTCATCCTCCTCTCACGCAAACCACACCTCTCTTCTCCTCCTTTGGTTATCCTCCACTCCTCCTCTCTCCTCCTCACCTCTCCACTCTCCCCCTGGGCCTCTCCTCTCCTCCTCCTCCTCCTCCTCCTCTCTCCTCTCCTCCCCTCTCTACAAGTCTGGAGCAGCCAAGCCTGCCAGGTATCAAGCTAAAACTCTTAGCTTGTGAATAAATCATACAATCAATACTATTTTCAATATAATCAATACTATGATCAGTACATCGTATTACTATAGTATTATTGTAGTGTGTGTCCCCATAACTGTGGTTAGTGCTAGTAATAGTATTAGTAGCAGTATTAGTTGTAGTAGTATTAGTAGCAGTATTAGTTGTAGTAGTAGTATTTGCAGAATTATCAATAGTTGTAGTAGTATTATTTGCAGTATTGTTAATAATCATAACAGTGGTCGTATTGCTACTATTAGTTAGCAGCATTGTTAGTGTTGACCATTCTCTTGTGCTTGTTGTTGTTATGGTACTAATACTAGTTCTACATGTAGTAGTGCTGCTTGTGGTGGTTTTAGTGTTAGTTATAGTCTAGATATTATAGATCTGTTGTTGTTTTGGTACTAATACTAGTTCTACATGTAGTAGTGCTGCTTGTGGTGGTTTTAGTGTTAGTTATAGTCTAGATATTATAGATCTGTTGTTGTTGTTGTTTTGGTACTAATACTAGTTCTACATGTAGTAGTGCTGCTTGTGGTGGTTTTAGTGTTAGTTATAGTCTAGATATTATAGATCTGTTGTTGTTGTTGTGTTGGTACTAATACTAGTTCTACATGTAGTAGTGCTGCTTGTGGTGGTTTTAGTGTTAGTTATAGTCTAGATATTATAGATCTGTTGTTGTTGTTTTGGTACTAATACTAGTTCTACATGTAGTAGTGCTGCTTGTGGTGGTTTTAGTGTTAGTTATAGTCTAGATATTATAGATCTGTTGTTGTGTTGGTACTAATACTAGTTCTACATGTAGTAGTGCTGCTTGTGGTGGTTTTAGTGTTAGTTATAGTCTAGATATTATAGATCTGTTGTTGTTGTTTTGGTACTAATACTAGTTCTACATGTAGTAGTGCTGCTTGTGGTGGTTTTAGTGTTAGTTATAGTCTAGATATTATAGATCTGTTGTTGTTGTGGTACTAATACTAGTTCTACATGTAGTAGTGCTGCTTGTGGTGGTTTTAGTGTTAGTTATAGTCTAGATATTATAGATCTGTTGTTGTTGTTTTGGTACTAATACTAGTTCTACATGTAGTAGTGCTGCTTGTGGTGGTTTTAGTGTTAGTTATAGTCTAGATATTATAGATCTGTTGTTGTTGTTTTGGTACTAATACTAGTTCTACATGTAGTAGTGCTGCTTGTGGTGGTTTTAGTGTTAGTTATAGTCTAGATATTATAGATCTGTTGTTGTTGTTTTGGTACTAATACTAGTTCTACATGTAGTAGTGCTGCTTGTTTTAGGTGTTATAGTTTTAGTGTTAGTTATAGTCTAGATATTATAGATCTGTTGTTGTTGTTGTTTTGGTACTAATACTAGTTCTACATGTAGTAGTGCTGCTTGTGGTGGTTTTAGTGTTAGTTATAGTCTAGATATTATAGAGCTGTTGTTGTTGTGTTGGTACTAATACTAGTTCTACATGTAGTAGTGCTGCTTGTGGTGGTTTTAGTGTTAGTTATAGTCTAGATATTATAGATCTGTTGTTGTGTTGGTACTAATACTAGTTCTACATGTAGTAGTGCTGCTTGTGGTGGTTTTAGTGTTAGTTATAGTCTAGATATTATAGATCTGTTGTTGTTGTTGTTTTGGTACTAATACTAGTTCTACATGTAGTAGTGCTGCTTGTGGTGGTTTTAGTGTTAGTTATAGTCTAGATATTATAGATCTGTTGTTGTTGTTGTTTTGGTACTAATACTAGTTCTACATGTAGTAGTGCTGCTTGTGGTGGTTTTAGTGTTAGTTATAGTCTAGATATTATAGATCTGTTGTTGTTTTGGTACTAATACTAGTTCTACATGTAGTAGTGCTGCTTGTGGTGGTTTTAGTGTTAGTTATAGTCTAGATATTATAGATATGTTGTTGTTGTTGTTTTGGTACTAATACTAGTTCTACATGTAGTAGTGCTGCTTGTGGTGGTTTTAGTGTTAGTTATAGTCTAGATATTATAGATCTGTTGTTGTTGTTGTTTTGGTACTAATACTAGTTCTACATGTAGTAGTGCTGCTTGTGGTGGTTTTAGTGTTAGTTATAGTCTAGATATTATAGATCTGTTGTTGTTGTTTTGGTACTAATACTAGTTCTACATGTAGTAGTGCTGCTTGTGGTGGTTTTAGTGTTAGTTATAGTCTAGATATTATAGAGCTGTTGTTGTTGTGTTGGTACTAATACTAGTTCTACATGTAGTAGTGCTGCTTGTGGTGGTTTTAGTGTTAGTTATAGTCTAGATATTATAGATCTGTTGTTGTTTTGGTACTAATACTAGTTCTACATGTAGTAGTGCTGCTTGTGGTGGTTTTAGTGTTAGTTATAGTCTAGATATTATAGATCTGTTGTTGTTTTGGTACTAATACTAGTTCTACATGTAGTAGTGCTGCTTTGTGGTGGTTTTAGTGTTAGTTATAGTCTAGATATTATAGATCTGTTGTTGTTAGTTTGTGTTGGTACTAATACTAGTTCTACATGTAGTAGTGCTGCTTGTGGTGGTTTTAGTGTTAGTTATAGTCTAGATATTATAGATCTGTTGTTGTTGTTGTTTTGGTACTAATACTAGTTCTACATGTAGTAGTGCTGCTTGTGGTGGTTTTAGTGTTAGTTATAGTCTAGATATTATAGATCTGTTGTTGTTGTTGTTTTGGTACTAATACTAGTTCTACATGTAGTAGTGCTGCTTGTGGTGGTTTTAGTGTTAGTTATAGTCTAGATATTATAGATCTGTTGTTGTTGTTATGGTACTAATACTAGTTCTACATGTAGTAGTGCTGCTTGTGGTGGTTTTAGTGTTAGTTATAGTCTAGATATTATAGATCTGTTGTTGTTGTGTTGGTACTAATACTAGTTCTACATGTAGTAGTGCTGCTTGTGGTGGTTTTAGTGTTAGTTATAGTCTAGATATTATAGATCTGTTGTTGTTGTTGTTTTGGTACTAATACTAGTTCTACATGTAGTAGTGCTGCTTGTGGTGGTTTTAGTGTTAGTTATAGTCTAGATATTATAGATCTGTTGTTGTTGTTTTGGTACTAATACTAGTTCTACATGTAGTAGTGCTGCTTGTGGTGGTTTTAGTGTTAGTTATAGTCTAGATATTATAGATCTGTTGTTGTTGTTGTTTTGGTACTAATACTAGTTCTACATGTAGTAGTGCTGCTTGTGGTGGTTTTAGTGTTAGTTATAGTCTAGATATTATAGATCTGTTGTTGTTTTGGTACTAATACTAGTTCTACATGTAGTAGTGCTGCTTGTGGTGGTTTTAGTGTTAGTTATAGTCTAGATATTATAGATCTGTTGTTGTTTTGGTACTAATACTAGTTCTACATGTAGTAGTGCTGCTTGTGGTGGTTTTAGTGTTAGTTATAGTCTAGATATTATAGAGCTGTTGTTGTGTTGGTACTAATACTAGTTCTACATGTAGTAGTGCTGCTTGTGGTGGTTTTAGTGTTAGTTATAGTCTAGATATTATAGATCTGTTGTTGTTGTTTTGGTACTAATACTAGTTCTACATGTAGTAGTGCTGCTTGTGGTGGTTTTAGTGTTAGTTATAGTCTAGATATTATAGATCTGTTGTTGTTGTTGTTTTGGTACTAATACTAGTTCTACATGTAGTAGTGCTGCTTGTGGTGGTTTTAGTGTTAGTTATAGTCTAGATATTATAGATCTGTTGTTGTTGTGTTGGTACTAATACTAGTTCTACATGTAGTAGTGCTGCTTGTGGTGGTTTTAGTGTTAGTTATAGTCTAGATATTATAGATCTGTTGTTGTTGTTGTTTTGGTACTAATACTAGTTCTACATGTAGTAGTGCTGCTTGTGGTGGTTTTAGTGTTAGTTATAGTCTAGATATTATAGATCTGTTGTTGTTTTGGTACTAATACTAGTTCTACATGTAGTAGTGCTGCTTGTGGTGGTTTTAGTGTTAGTTATAGTCTAGATATTATAGATCTGTTGTTGTTTTGGTACTAATACTAGTTCTACATGTAGTAGTGCTGCTTGTGGTGGTTTTAGTGTTAGTTATAGTCTAGATATTATAGATCTGTTGTTGTTGTTGTTTTGGTACTAATACTAGTTCTACATGTAGTAGTGCTGCTTGTGGTGGTTTTAGTGTTAGTTATAGTCTAGATATTATAGATCTGTTGTTGTTTTGGTACTAATACTAGTTCTACATGTAGTAGTGCTGCTTGTGGTGGTTTTAGTGTTAGTTATAGTCTAGATATTATAGATCTGTTGTTGTTGTTTTGGTACTAATACTAGTTCTACATGTAGTAGTGCTGCTTGTGGTGGTTTTAGTGTTAGTTATAGTCTAGATATTATAGATCTGTTGTTGTTTTTGGTACTAATACTAGTTCTACATGTAGTAGTGCTGCTTGTGGTGGTTTTAGTGTTAGTTATAGTCTAGATATTATAGATCTGTTGTTGTTGTTGTTTTGGTACTAATACTAGTTCTACATGTAGTAGTGCTGCTTGTGGTGGTTTTAGTGTTAGTTATAGTCTAGATATTATAGATCTGTTGTTGTTGTTGTTTTGGTACTAATACTAGTTCTACATGTAGTAGTGCTGCTTGTGGTGGTTTTAGTGTTAGTTATAGTCTAGATATTATAGATCTGTTGTTGTTGTTTTGGTACTAATACTAGTTCTACATGTAGTTGTGCTGCTTGTGGTGGTTTTAGTGTTAGTTATAGTCTAGATATTATAGATCTGTTGTTGTTGTTTTGGTACTAATACTAGTTCTACATGTAGTTGTGCTGCTTGTGGTGGTTTTAGTGTTAGTTATAGTCTAGATATTATAGATCTGTTGTTGTTGTTTTGGTACTAATACTAGTTCTACATGTAGTAGTGCTGCTTGTGGTGGTTTTAGTGTTAGTTATAGTCTAGATATTATAGATCTGTTGTTGTTGTTTTGGTACTAATACTAGTTCTACATGTAGTAGTGCTGCTTGTGGTGGTTTTAGTGTTAGTTATAGTCTAGATATTATAGATCTGTTGTTGTTGTTTTGGTACTAATACTAGTTCTACATGTAGTAGTGCTGCTTGTGGTGGTTTTAGTGTTAGTTATAGTCTAGATATTATAGATCTGTTGTTGTTGTTTTGGTACTAATACTAGTTCTACATGTAGTAGTGCTGCTTGTGGTGGTTTTAGTGTTAGTTATAGTCTAGATATTATAGATCTGTTGTTGTTGTTTTGGTACTAATACTAGTTCTACATGTAGTAGTGCTGCTTGTGGTGGTTTTAGTGTTAGTTATAGTCTAGATATTATAGATCTGTTGTTGTTGTTGTTTTGGTACTAATACTAGTTCTACATGTAGTAGTGCTGCTTGTGGTGGTTTTAGTGTTAGTTATAGTCTAGATATTATAGATCTGTTGTTGTTGTTTTGGTACTAATACTAGTTCTACATGTAGTAGTGCTGCTTGTGGTGGTTTTAGTGTTAGTTATAGTCTAGATATTATAGATCTGTTGTTGTTGTTGTTGTTGTTTTGGTACTAATACTAGTTCTACATGTAGTAGTGCTGCTTGTGGTGGTTTTAGTGTTAGTTATAGTCTAGATATTATAGATCTGTTGTTGTTGTTATGGTACTAATACTAGTTCTACATGTAGTAGTGCTGCTTGTGGTGGTTTTAGTGTTAGTTATAGTCTAGATATTATAGATCTGTTGTTGTTTTGGTACTAATACTAGTTCTACATGTAGTAGTGCTGCTTGTGGTGGTTTTAGTGTTAGTTATAGTCTAGATATTATAGATCTGTTGTTGTTGTGTTGGTACTAATACTAGTTCTACATGTAGTAGTGCTGCTTGTGGTGGTTTTAGTGTTAGTTATAGTCTAGATATTATAGATCTGTTGTTGTTGTGTTGGTACTAATACTAGTTCTACATGTAGTAGTGCTGCTTGTGGTGGTTTTAGTGTTAGTTATAGTCTAGATATTATAGATCTGTTGTTGTTGTTGTTTTGGTACTAATACTAGTTCTACATGTAGTAGTGCTGCTTGTGGTGGTTTTAGTGTTAGTTATAGTCTAGATATTATAGATCTGTTGTTGTTTTGGTACTAATACTAGTTCTACATGTAGTAGTGCTGCTTGTGGTGGTTTTAGTGTTAGTTATAGTCTAGATATTATAGATCTGTTGTTGTTGTTGTTTTGGTACTAATACTAGTTCTACATGTAGTAGTGCTGCTTGTGGTGGTTTTAGTGTTAGTTATAGTCTAGATATTATATATCTGTTGTTGTTGTTGTTTTGGTACTAATACTAGTTCTACATGTAGTAGTGCTGCTTGTGGTGGTTTTAGTGTTAGTTATAGTCTAGATATTATAGATCTGTTGTTGTTGTTTTGGTACTAATACTAGTTCTACATGTAGTAGTGCTGCTTGTGGTGGTTTTAGTGTTAGTTATAGTCTAGATATTATAGATCTGTTGTTGTTGTTTTGGTACTAATACTAGTTCTACATGTAGTAGTGCTGCTTGTGGTGGTTTTAGTGTTAGTTATAGTCTAGATATTATAGATCTGTTGTTGTTGTTTTGGTACTAATACTAGTTCTACATGTAGTAGTGCTGCTTGTGGTGGTTTTAGTGTTAGTTATAGTCTAGATATTATAGATCTGTTGTTGTTTTGGTACTAATACTAGTTCTACATGTAGTAGTGCTGCTTGTGGTGGTTTTAGTGTTAGTTATAGTCTAGATATTATAGATCTGTTGTTGTTGTTGTTATGGTACTAATACTAGTTCTACATGTAGTAGTGCTGCTTGTGGTGGTTTTAGTGTTAGTTATAGTCTAGATATTATAGATCTGTTGTTGTTGTTGTTTTGGTACTAATACTAGTTCTACATGTAGTAGTGCTGCTTGTGGTGGTTTTAGTGTTAGTTATAGTCTAGATATTATAGATCTGTTGTTGTTGTTGTTTTGGTACTAATACTAGTTCTACATGTAGTAGTGCTGCTTGTGGTGGTTTTAGTGTTAGTTATAGTCTAGATATTATAGATCTGTTGTTGTGTTGGTACTAATACTAGTTCTACATGTAGTAGTGCTGCTTGTGGTGGTTTTAGTGTTAGTTATAGTCTAGATATTATAGATCTGTTGTTGTTGTTTTGGTACTAATACTAGTTCTACATGTAGTAGTGCTGCTTGTGGTGGTTTTAGTGTTAGTTATAGTCTAGATATTATAGATCTGTTGTTGTTGTGGTACTAATACTAGTTCTACATGTAGTAGTGCTGCTTGTGGTGGTTTTAGTGTTAGTTATAGTCTAGATATTATAGATCTGTTGTTGTTATGGTACTAATACTAGTTCTACATGTAGTAGTGCTGCTTGTGGTGGTTTTAGTGTTAGTTATAGTCTAGATATTATAGATCTGTTGTTGTTGTTGTGTTGGTACTAATACTAGTTCTACATGTAGTAGTGCTGCTTGTGGTGGTTTTAGTGTTAGTTATAGTCTAGATATTATAGATCTGTTGTTGTTGTTTTGGTACTAATACTAGTTCTACATGTAGTAGTGCTGCTTGTGGTGGTTTTAGTGTTAGTTATAGTCTAGATATTATAGATCTGTTGTTGTTGTTGTTTTGGTACTAATACTAGTTCTACATGTAGTAGTGCTGCTTGTGGTGGTTTTAGTGTTAGTTATAGTCTAGATATTATAGATCTGTTGTTGTTGTTGTTTTGGTACTAATACTAGTTCTACATGTAGTAGTGCTGCTTGTGGTGGTTTTAGTGTTAGTTATAGTCTAGATATTATAGATCTGTTGTTGTTGTTTTGGTACTAATACTAGTTCTACATGTAGTAGTGCTGCTTGTGGTGGTTTTAGTGTTAGTTATAGTCTAGATATTATAGATCTGTTGTTGTTGTTGTTTTGGTACTAATACTAGTTCTACATGTAGTAGTGCTGCTTGTGGTGGTTTTAGTGTTAGTTATAGTCTAGATATTATAGATCTGTTGTTGTTGTTGTTTTGGTACTAATACTAGTTCTACATGTAGTAGTGCTGCTTGGTGGTATGGTGGTGTGTAGATGGGGTGGTATGGTGGGGTTGTAAGGAGGTATGGTGGTGTGTAGATGGGGTAAGGTGGGGTTGTATGGTGGTGTGTAGATGGGGGGGTATGGTGGTGTGTAGATGGGGTATGGTGGGGTTGTATGGTGGTGTGTAGATGGGGTAAGGTGGAGTTGTATGGTGGGGTGGTATGGTGGGCTGGTATGGTGGGGTTGTATGGT
Organism: Oncorhynchus nerka; assembly: GCF_034236695.1. Classification (NCBI taxonomy): domain Eukaryota; kingdom Metazoa; phylum Chordata; class Actinopteri; order Salmoniformes; family Salmonidae; genus Oncorhynchus; species Oncorhynchus nerka. The sequence goes on from NW_027040275.1 coordinate 163,555, forward strand.
GGTGTGTAGATGGGGTAAGGTGGGGTTGAATGGCGGTGTGTAGATGGGGTAAGGTGGGGTGGTATGGTGGTGTGTAGATGGGGTTGTATGGTGGTGTGTAGATGGTGTATAGGTGGGGGTGTATGGTGGTGTGTAGATGGGGTAAGGTGGGGTTGCATGGTGGTGTGTAGATGGGGTTGTATGGTGGTTTGTAGACAGGGTTGTATGGTGGTGTGTAGATGGGGTAAGGTGGGGTTGTATGGTGGTGTGTAGATGGGGTAAGGTGGGGTGGCATGGTGGTGTGTAGATGGGGTAAGGTGGGGTTGTATGGTGGTTTGTAGATGGGGTAAGGTGGGGTTGTATGGTGGTGTGTAGATGGGGTAAGGTGGGGTGGAATGGTGGTGTGTAGATGGGGTAAGGTGGGGTGGTATGGTGGTGTGTAGATGGGGTGGTATGGTGGTGTGTAGATGGGTGGTATGGTGGTGTGTAGATGGGGTTGTATGGTGGTGTGTAGATGGGGTTGTATGGTGGTGTGTAGATGGGGTGGTATGGTGGTGTGTAGATGGGGTGGGTGGCATGGTGGTGTGTAGATGGGGTAAGGTGGGGTTGTATGGTGGTGTGTAGATGGGGTTGTATGGTGGTGTGTAGATGGGGTGGTATGGTGGTGTGTATATGGGGTGGTATGGTGGTGTGTAGATGGGGTAAGGTGGGGTTGTATGGTGGTGTGTAGATGGGGTATAGGTGGGGTGGTATGGTGGTGTGTAGATGGGGTTGTATGGTGGTGTGTAGATGGGGTAAGGTGGGGTGGCATGGTGGTGTGTAGATGGGGTAAGGTGGGTTGGTATGGTGGTGTGTAGATGGGATAAGGTGGGTTGGTATGGTGGTGTGTAGATGGGGTAAGGTGGGGTGGTATGGTGGTGTGTAGATGGTGTATAGGTGGGGTTGTATGGTGGTGTGTAGATGGGGTAATGTGGGGTTTATGGTGGTTTGTAGATGGGGTAAGGTGGGGTTGTATGGTGGTTTGTAGATGGGGTAAGGTGGGGTGGGATGGTGGTGTGTAGATGGGGTATGGTGGTGTGTAGATGGGGTAAGGTGGGGTGGCATGGTGGTGTGTAGATGGGGTGGTATGGTGGTGTGTAGATGGGTGGTATGGTGGTGTGTAGATGGGGTTGTATGGTGGTGTGTAGATGGGGTAAGGTGGGGAGGTATGGTGGTGTGTAGATGGGGTTGTATGGTGGTGTGTAGATGGGGTTGTATGGTGGTGTGTAGATGGGGTAAGGTGGGGTGGTATGGTGGTGTGTAGATGGGGTTGTATGGTGGTGTGTAGATGGGGTGGTATGGTGGTGTGTAGATGGGGTGGGTGGCATGGATGTAAATGTGGTGTGTAGATGGGGTGGTATGGTGGTGTGTAGATGGGGTTGTATGGTGGTGTGTAGATGGGGTGGTATGGTGGTGTGTAGATGGGGTAAGGTGGGGTTGAATGGTGGTGTGTAGATGGGGTAAGGTGGGTTGGGATGGTGGTGTGTAGATGGGGTATAGGTGGGGTGGTATGGTAGTGTGTAGATTGGGTAAGGTGGGGTTGGATGGTAGTGTGTAGATTGGGTTGTATGGTGGTTTGTAGATGGGGTAAGGTGGGGTGGTATGGTGGTGTGTAGATGGGGTAAGGTGGGATTGTATGGTGGGGTGGTATGGCGGTGTGTAGATGGGGTAAGCTGGGGTGGTATGGTGGTGTGTAGATGGGGTGGTATGGTGGTGTGTAGATGGGGTAAGGTGGGTTTGTATGGTGGGGTTGTATGGTGGTGTGTAGATGGGGTAAGGTGGGATTGTATGGCGGTGTGTAGATGGGGTAAGGTGGGGTTGGATGGTAGTGTGTAGATTGGGTTGTATGGTGGTTTGTAGATGGGGTAAGGTGGGGTGGTATGGTGGTGTGTAGATGGGGTAAGGTGGGATTGTATGGTGGGGTGGTATGGCGGTGTGTAGATGGGGTAAGCTGGGGTGGTATGGTGGTGTGTAGATGGGGTTGTATGGTGGTGTGTAGATGGGGTAAGGTGGGGTGGTATGGTGGTGTGTAGATGGGGTTGTATGGTGGTTTGTAGATAGGGTAAGGTGGGGTTGTATGGTGATGTGTAGATGGGGTAAGGTGGGATGGAATGGTGGTGTGTAGATGGGGTAAGGTGGGGTTGTATGGTGGTGTGTAGATGGGGTAAGGTGGGGTAGAATGGTAGAAATAAGGGGTAGTGTGTCAGCAGGGTAATAAGGGGTAGTGTGTCAGCAGGGTAATAAGGGGTAATAAGGGGTAGTGTGTCAGCTGGGTAATAAGGGGTAAAGAGGTAGTGTCAGCAGGGTAATAAGGGGTAGTGTATCAGCAGGGTAACAAGGGGTAGTGTGTCAGCAGGGTAATAAGGGGTAGTGTGTCAGCAGGGTAAAAAGGGGTAGTGTCAGCAGGGTAATAAGGGGTAGTGTCAGCAGGTTAATAAGGGGTAGTGTGTCAGCAGGGTAATAAGGGGTAATAAGGGTTGTGTGTCAGCAGGGTAATAAGGGGTAGTGTGTCAGCAGGGTAATAAGGGGTAATAAGGGGTTGTGTGTCAGCAGGGTAATAAGGGGTAGTGTGTCAGCAGGGTAATAAGGGTTAATAAGGGGTAGTGTGTCAGCAGGGTAATAAGGGGTAATAAGGGGCTTTTGTGTCAGCAGGGTAATAAGGGGTAATAAGGGGTAGTGTCAGCAGGGTAATAAGGGGTAGTGTGTCAGCAGGGTAATAAGGGGTAATAAGGGGTGGTGTGTCAGCAGGGTAATAAGGGTTAGTAAGGGGTAGTGTGTCAGCAGGGTAATAAGGGGTATTAAGGGGTAGTGTGTCAGCAGGGTAATAAGGGGTAATAAGGGGTGGTGTATCAGCAGGGTAATAAGGGGTAATAAGGGGTAGTGTGTCAGCAGGGTAATAAGGGGTAATAAGGGGTAGTGTGTCAGCAGGGTAATAAGGGGTAGTGTATCAGCAGGGTAATAAGGGGTAATAAGGGGTAGTGTGTCAGCAGGGTAATAATGGGTAGTGTGTCAGCAGGGTAATAAGGGGTAGTGTATCAGCAGGGTAATAAGGGGTAATAAGGGGTAGTGTATCAGCAGGGTAATAAGGGGTAATAAGGGGTAGTGTCAGCAGGGTAATAAGGGGTAGTGTGTCAGCAGGGTAAAAAGGGGTGGTGTGTCAGCAGGGTAATAAGGGGTAGTGTATCAGCAGGGTAATAAGGGGTAGTGTGTCAGCAGGGTAATAAGGGGTAATAAGGGGTTTTGTGTCAGCAGGGTAATAAGGGGTAATAAGGGGTAGTGTGTCAGCAGGGTAATAAGGGGTATTGTGTCAGCAGGGTAATAAGGGGTAGTGTGTCAGCAGGGTAATAAGGGGTAATAAGGGGTGGTGTGTCAGCAGGGTAATAAGGGGTAGTGTGTCAGCAGGGTAATAAGGGGTAGTGTGTCAGCAGGGTAATAAGGGGTAGTGTGTCAGCAGGGTAATAAGTGGTAGTGTGTCATCAGGGTAATAAGGGGTAATAAGGGGTAGTGTGTCAGCAGGGTAATAATGGGTAGTGTGTCAGCAGGGTAATAAGGGGTAGTGTGTCAGCAGGGTAATAAGGGGTAATAAGGGGTAGTGTGTCAGCAGGGTAATAAGGGGTAGTGTGTCAGCAGGGTAATAAGGGGTAATAAGGGGTAGTGTGTCAGCAGGGTAATAAGGGGTAATAAGGGGTAGTGTGTCAGCAGGGTAATAAGGGGTAGTGTGTCAGCAGGGTAATATGGGTTAATAAGGGGTAGTGTGTCAGCAGGGTAATAAGGGGTAATAAGGGGTAGTGTGTCAGCAGGGTAATAAGGGGTAGTGTGTCAGCAGGGTAATAAGGGGTAGTGTGTCAGCAGGGTAATAAGGGTAGTGTGTCAGCAGGGTAATAAGGGGTAGTGTGTCAGCAGGGTGATAAGGGGTAATAAGGGGTAGTGTGTCAGCAGGGTAATAAGGGGTAATAAGGGGTATGTGTCAGCAGGATAATAAGGGGTAGTGTGTCAGCAGGGTAATAAGGGGTAGTGTGTCAGCAGGGTAATAAGGGGTAGTGAGTCAGCAGGGTAATAAGGGGTAATAAGGGGTAGTGTATCAGCAGGGTAATAAGGGGTAGTGTATCAGCAGGGTAATAAGGGGTAGTGTGTCAGCAGGGTAATAAGGGGTAGTGTGTCAGCAGGGTAATAAGGGGTAGTGTGTCAACAGGGTAATAAGGGGTAGTGTGTCAACAGGGTAATAAGGGGTAGTGTGTCAGCAGGGTAATAAGGGGTAGTGTCAGCAGGGTAAGGGGTAGTGTCAGCAGGGTAAGGGGTAGTGTCAGCAGGGTAATAAGGGGTAGTGTGTCAGCAGGGTAATAAGGGGTAATAAGGGGTAGTGTGTCAGCAGGGTAATAAGGGGTAGTGTGTCAGCAGGGTAATAAGGGGTAGTGTCAGCAGGGTAATATGGGGTAGCGTGTCAGCAGGGTAATAAGGGGTAATAAGGGGTAGTGTGTCAGCAGGGTAATAAGGGGTTGTGTGTCAGCAGGGTAATAAGGGGTAGTGTGTCAGCAGGGTAATAAGGGGTAATATGGGGTAGTGTGTCAGCAGGGTAATAAGGGGTAATAAGGGGTAGTGTGTCAGCAGGGTAATAAGGGGTAATAAGGGGTGGTGTATCAGCAGGGTAATAAGGGGTAAAAGAGGTAGTGTCAGCAGGGTAATAAGGGGTAGTGTATCAGCAGGGTAATAAGGGGTAGTGTGTCAGCAGGGTAATAAGGGGTAATAAGGGGTAGTGTGTCAGCAGGGTAATAATGGGTAGTGTGTCTGCAGGGTAATAAGGGGTAGTGAGTCAGCAGGGTAATAAGGGGTAGTGTGTCAGCAGGGTGATAAGGGGTAGTGTGTCAGCAGGGTAATAAGGGGTAGTGTGTCAGCAGGGTAATAAGGGGTAGTGTGTCAGCAGGGTAATAAGGGGTAATAAGGGGTAGTGTGTCAGCAGGGTGATAAGGGGTAGTGTGTCAGCAGGGTAATAAGGGGTAGTGTGTCAGCAGGGTAATAAGGGGTAGTGTGTCAGCAGGGTAATAAGGGGTAGTGTGTCAGCAGGGTAATAAGGGGTAGTGTGGCAGCAGGGTAATAAGGGGTAGTGTGTCAACAGGGTAATAAGGGGTAGTGTGTCAGCAGGGTAATAAGGGGTAGTGTGTCAGCAGGGTAATAAGGGGTAGTGTGTCAGCAGGGTAAAGGGGTAATAAGGGGTAGAGTGTCAGCAGGGTAATAAGGGGTAATAAGGGGTAGTGTGTCAGCAGGGTAATAAGGGGTAATAAGGGGTAGTGTGTCAGCAGGGTAATAAGGGGTAAAAGAGGTAGTGTCAGCAGGGTAATAAGGGGTAGTGTGTCAGCAGGGTAATAAGGGGTAGTGTGTCAGCAGGGTAATAAGGGGTAGTGTGTCAGCAGGGTAAAGGGGTAATAAGGGGTAGAGTGTCAGCAGGGTAATAAGGGGTAGTGTGTCAGCAGGGTAATAAGGGGTAATAAGGGGTAGTGTCAGCAGGGTAATAAGGGGTAGTGTGTCAGCAGGGTAATAAGGGGTAGTGTGTCAGCAGGGTAATAAGGGGTAGTGTGTCAGCAGGGTAATAAGGGGTAGTGTGTCAGCAGGGTAATAAGGGGTAGTGTATCAGCAGGGTAATAAGGGGTAATAAGGGGTAGTGTGTCAGCAGGGTAATAAGGGGTAATAAGGGGTAGTGTGTCAGCAGGGTATTAAGGGGTAGTGTGTCAGCAGGGTAATAAGGGGTAGTGTGTCAGCAGGGTAATAAGGGGTAGTGTATCAGCAGGGTAATAAGGGGTAATAAGGGGTAGTGTGTCAGCAGGGTAATAAGGGGTAATAAGGGGTAGTGTGTCAGCAGGGTAATAAGGGGTAGTGTGTCAGCAGGGTAATAAGGGGTAATAAGGGGTAGTGTGTCAGCAGGGTATTAAGGGGTAGTGTGTCAGCAGGGTAATAAGGGGTAGTGTGTCAGCAGGGTAATAAGGGGTAGTGTGTCAGCAGGGTAATAAGGGGTAATAAGGGGTAGTGTGTCAGCAGGGTAATAAGGGGTAATAAGGGGTAGTGTGTCAGCAGGGTATTAAGGGGTAGTGTGTCAGCAGGGTAATAAGGGGTAGTGTGTCAGCAGGGTAATAAGGGGTAATAAGGGGTAGTGTGTCAGCAGGGTATTAAGGGGTAGTGTGTCAGCAGGGTAATAAGGGGTAGTGTGTCAGCAGGGTAATAAGGGGTAGTGTGTCAGCAGGGTATTAAGGGGTAGTGTGTCAGCAGGGTAATAAGGGGTAGTGTGTCAGCAGGGTAATAAGGGGTAGTGTATCAGCAGGTTAAAGTGGTGATGAAGGGGTTGATCGCAGTGTCTTTGTTTGTTTGTGTGTGTGTTTGTGTGTGTCCTATGTGTTTTTGTGTGTGTGTGGGTGTGTCAGGTTCTCGGGGCTCTGAGTCCAGTCCCCACGGCTCTCCCACACTTGGCCAGCAGGGCGGCTCCAGCGAGGATGTCTGGGTTCTCCGGAAGCCCCTCGCAGGTACGAGGGTGTGTTGTTGTGTTTGTGTATTGGTAGGTGTATTGTGCAGTTGTGTGTGTTATTAATTAATATAGTTAATTAATATAGTTAATTAATATAGTTAATATAGTCAATTAATATAGTTCATTAATATAGTTCATGAATATAGTTAAATAATATAGTTAGTTAATATAGTTAATATAGTTAATTAATATAGTTAATTAATATAGTTAATATATTTAATTAATATAGTTAATATAGTCAATTAATATAGTTCATTAATATAGTTAATATAGTTAGTTAATATAGTTAATATAGTTAATTAATATAGTTAATTAATATAGTTAATATATTTAATTAATATAGTTAATATAGTCAATTAATATAGTTCATTAATATAGTTCATGAATATAGTTCAATAATATAGTTAGTTAATATAGTTAATATAGTTAATTAATATAGTTAGTTAATATAGTTAATATAGTTCATTAATATAGTTAATTAATATAGTTAATATAGTTCATTAATATAGTTCATTAATATAGTTAATATAGTTCATTAATATAGTTAATATAGTTCATTAATATAGTTAATATAGTTCATTAATATAGTTAATATAGTTAATATAGTTAATATAGTTAATATAGTAAATTAATATTGTTAATTAATGTAGGTAATTAATATAGTTCATTTATATAGTTCATTAATATAGTTCATTTATATAGTTCATTAATATAGTTAATATAGTTCATTAATATAGTTCATTTATATAGTTCATTAATATAGTTCATTAATATAGTTCATTTATATAGTTCATTAATATAGTTAATATAGTCAATTAATATAGTTAATATAGTTCATTAATATAGTTAATATAGTTCATTAATATAGTTAATATAGTTCATTTATATAGTTCATTAATATAGTTAATATAGTTCATTTATATAGTTCATTAATATAGTTAATATAGTTCATTAATATAGTTCATTAATATAGTTCATTAATATAGTTAATATAGTTCATTAATATAGTTAATATAGTTCATATGGTTAATATAGTTCATTAATATAGTTAATATAGTTAATATAGTTCATTAATATAGTTAATATAGTTCATTAATATAGTTAATATAGTTAATATAGTTAATATAGTTCATTAATATAGTTAATATAGTTCATTAATATAGTTAATATAGTTAATATAGTTAATATAGTTAATATAGTAAATTAATATTGTTAATATAGTTCATATAGTTAATATAGTTCATTAATTAATATAGTTAATATAGTTCATTAATTAATATAGTTAATATAGTTCATTAATTAATATAGTTCATTAATATAGTTAATATAGTAAATTAATATTGTTAATATAGTTCATATAGTTAATATAGTTCATTAATTAATATAGTTAATATAGTTCATTAATTAATATAGTTAATATAGTTCATTAATTAATATAGTTAATATAGTTCATTAATTAATATAGTTCATTAATATAGTTAATATAGTAAATTAATATTGTTAATATAGTTCATATAGTTAATATAGTTCATTAATTAATATAGTTAATATAGTTCATTAATTAATATAGTTAATATAGTTCATTAATTAATATAGTTAATATAGTTCATTAATTAATATAGTTCATTAATATAGTTAATATAGTTCATTAATATAGTTAATATAGTTCATTAATATAGTTAATATAGTTAATATAGTTAATATAGTTCATTAATTAATATAGTTCATTAATATAGTTAATATAGTTCATTAATATAGTTAATATAGTTCATTAATATAGTTAATATAGTTAATATAGTTAATATAGTTCATTAATTAATATAGTTCATTAATATAGTTAATATAGTTCATTAATATAGTTAATATAGTTCATTAATATAGTTAATATAGTTCATTAATATAGTTAATATAGTTAATATAGTTAATATAGTTCATTAATTAATATAGTTCATTAATATAGTTAATATAGTTCATTAATATAGTTAATATAGTTCATTAATATAGTTAATATAGTTAATATAGTTAATATAGTTCATATAGTTAATATAGTTCATTAATATAGTTAATATAGTTCATTAATTAATATAGTTCATTAATATAGTTAATATAGTTCATTAATATAGTTAATATAGTTCATTAATTAATATAGTTCATTAATATAGTTAATATAGTTCATTGATATAGTTAATTTATAAATATAAGTCTATATTTGAACATGTGTATAATGGAATATGGTTCATTAATATAGTTAATATAGTTCATTAATATAGTTCATTAATATAGGTCATTAATATAGTTAATATAGTTAATTAATATAGTTAATTAATATAGTTCATTAATATAGTTAATATAGTTCATTAATATAGTTCATTAATATAGTTCATTAATATAGTTAATATAGTTAATATAGTTCATTAATATAGTTAATATAGTTCATTAATATAGTTAATATAGTTAATATAGTTCATTAATATAGTTCATTAATATAGTTAATATAGTTCATTAATATAGTTAATATAGTTCATTAATATAGTTCATTAATATAGTTAATTTATAAATATAAGTCTATATTTGAACATGTGTATAATGGAATATGGTTCATTAATATAGTTAATATCGGTCATTAATATAGGTCATTAATATAGTTAATATAGGTCATTAATATAGTTCATTAATATAGGTCATTAATATAGTTAATATAGGTCATTAATATAGTTAATATAGGTCATTAATATAGTTAATATAGGTCATTAATATAGGTCATTAATATAGGTCATTAATATAGTTAATATAGGTCATTAATATCGGTCATTAATATAGGTCATTAATATAGTTAATATAGGTCATTAATATAGTTCATTAATATAGGTCATTAATATAGTTAATATAGGTCATTAATATAGTTAATATAGGTCATTAATATAGTTAATATAGGTCATTAATATAGTTAATATAGTTAATATCGGTCATTAATATAGGTCATTAATATAGTTAATATAGGTCATTAATATAGTTCATTAATATAGGTCATTAATATAGTTAATATAGGTCATTAATATAGTTAATATAGGTCATTAATATAGTTAATATAGGTCATTAATATAGTTAATATAGGTCATTAATATAGTTCATTAATATAGGTCATTAATATAGTTAATATAGGTCATTAATATAGTTAATATAGGTCATTAATATAGTTAATATAATTCATTAATATAGTTAATATAGTTCATTAATATAGTTAATATAGTTCATTAATATAGTTAATATAGTTTATAGGGTAGGAGTAACAGGTTAATATGTATAATGGAATATGGTGCCATCAGAAAGTATTCAAACCCCCTCGACTTATTCCACATATTTGTTGTTACAGCCTGAATTCAGATTAAATATGTGTTTTCTCACCCATTTACCCACAATACCCCATAATTACAACATAAAATACAGGCTCAATAATGTGAGTCTTTCTGGGTAAGACCCCGAGTCAATACTGTGAGTCTTTCTGGGTAAGACCCTGAGTCAATACTGTGAGTCTTTCTGGGTAAGACCATGAGTCAATACTGTGAGTCTTTCTGGGTAAGACCCCGAGTCAATACTGTGAGTCTTTCTGGGTAAGACCCTGAGTCAATACTGTGAGTCTTTCTGGGTAAGACCATGAGTCAATACTGTGAGTCTTTCTGGGTAAGACCCTGAGTCAATACTGTGAGTCTTTCTGGGTAAGACCCTGAGTCAATACTGTGAGTCTTTCTGGGTAAGACCCTGAGTCAATACTGTGAGTCTTTCTGGGTAAGACCCTTAGTCAATACTGTGAGTCTTTCTGGGTAAGACCCCGAGTCAATACTGTGAGTCTTTCTGGGTAAGACCCTGAGTCAATACTGTGAGTCTTTCTGGGTAAGACCCTGAGTTATTACTGTGAGTCTTTCTGGGTAAGACCCTGAGTCAATACTGTGAGTCTTTCTGGGTAAGACCCTGAGTCAATACTGTGAGTCTTTCTGGGTAAGACCCTGAGTCAATACTGTGAGTCTTTCTGGGTAAGACCCCGAGTCAATACTGTGAGTCTTTCTGGGTAAGACTCTGAGTCAATACTGTGAGTCTTTCTGGGTAAGACCCTGAGTCAATACTGTGAGTCTTTCTGGGTAAGACCCTGAGTCAATACTGTGAGTCTTTCTGGGTAAGACCCTGAGTCAATACTGTGAGTCTTTCTGGGTAAGACCCTGAGTCAATACTGTGAGTCTTTCTGGGTAAGACCCTGAGTCAATACTGTGAGTCTTTCTGGGTAAGACCCTGAGTCAATAATGTGAGTCTTTCTGGGTAAGACCCTGAGTCAATACTGTGAGTCTTTCTGGGTAAGACCCTGAGTCAATACTGTGAGTCTTTCTGGGTAAGACCCTGAGTCAATACTGTGAGTCTTTCTGGGTAAGACCCTGAGTCAATACTGTGAGTCTTTCTGGGTAAGACCCTGAGTCAATACTGTGAGTCTTTCTGGGTAAGACCCTGAGTCAATACTGTGAGTCTTTCTGGGTAAGACCCTGAGTCAATAATGTGAGTCTTTCTGGGTAAGACCCTGAGTCAATACTGTGAGTCTTTCTGGGTAAGACCCTGAGTCAATACTGTGAGTCTTTCTGGGTAAGACCCTGAGTCAATACTGGTTAGAATCACCTTTGACAGCGATTACAGCTGTGAGTCTCTCTGGGTAAATCTCTAAGAGCTTTGCACACCTGCATTGTACAACATCTGCCCCTTATTATGTTAAAAATTCTTTAAACTCTGTCAAATTGGTTGTTGATCATTGCTAGACAACCATATTTATATGGCATGGTCAATGGAAACCAAGTTTAAAAACTCTGACGCGTTTCGGATACCTGTGCTTAGTTCCATTACGTTTCCTTTTTCATCCTGAAAAACTCCCCAGTCCTTACCCATAACATGATGCAGCCACCACCTATGCTTGAAAATATGGAGAGTGAAACTCAGTAATGCGTTGTATTATCAGGTTCGAAGGTAAGACCCAGATGCAGACTGTGTCGGAGTAACAATGTTTATTACAGCAACAGGGCAGGCAAACGACAGGTCAAGGCAGGCAGGGGTCGATAACCAGAGTAGTGGGGGAAAGGTATAGGACGGCAGGTAGGCTCAGGGTCGGGTCAGGGGCAAGCAGAGTGGTCAGGCAGGCAGGGGTCGATAACCAGAGTAGTGGGGGAAAGTTACAGGATGGCAGGTAGGCTCAGGGTCGGGTCAGGGGCAAGCAGAGTGGTCAGGCAGGCAGGGGTCGATAACCAGAGTAGTGGGGGAAAGGTATAGGACGGCAGGTAGGCTCAGGGTCGGGTCAGGGGCAAGCAGAGTGGTCAGGCAGGCAGGGGTCGATAACCAGAGTAGTGGGGGAAAGGTATAGGATGGCAGGTAGGCTCAGGGTCGGGTCAGGGGCAAGCAGAGTGGTCAGGCAGGCTGGCTCAGAGACAGGACACGCAAGTGTCAAAACCAGGAGGACGAGAAAAAGATAGACTGGGGGGAAGCAGGAGCTGAGACAAAAACGCCGGTTGAGTTGACAAACAAGACGACCTGGCAACGGACAAACAGAGAACACAGGTATGAATACCCAGGGGATAATGGGAAAGATGGGCGACACCACCTGGAGGGGAGTGGAGACAAATCACAAGGACAGGTGAAAGAGATCAGCATGTACCGTGCTTTGAACTGGCAACGGACAAACAGAGAACACAGGTATGAATACCCAGGGGATAATGGGAAAGATGGGCGACACCACCTGGAGGGGGGTTGGAGACAATCACAAGGACAGGTGAAACAGATCTATCCAAACACTCTTCCTGTTTAAACAGGATGCATATCCAAACACTCTTCCTGTTTAAACAGGATGCATATCCACACACTCTTCCTGTTTAAACAGGATGCATATCCACACACTCTTCCTGTTTAAACAGGATGCATATCCAAACACTCTTCCTGTTTAAACAGGATGCATATCCAAACACTCTTCCTGTTTAAACAGGATGCATATCCAAACACTCTTCCTGTTTAAACAGGATGCATATCCAAACACTCTTCCTGTTTAAACAGGATGCATATCCAAACACTCTTCCTGTTTAAACAGGATGCATATCCAAACACTCTTCCTCTTTAAACAGGATGCATATCCAAACACTCTTCCTGTTTAAACATGATGCATATCCAAACACTCTTCCTGTTTAAACAGGATGCATATCCAAACACTCTTCCTGTTTAAACAGGATGCATATCCAAACACTCTTCCTGTTTAAACAGGATGCATATCCAAACACTCTTCCTCTTTAAACAGGATGCATATCCAAACACTCTTCCTGTTTAAACAGGATGCATATCCAAACACTCTTCCTGTTTTAAACAGGATGCATATCCAAACACTCTGTATTCAGGACAAAACGTGAATTTCCTTGCCACATTTTTTTCAGTATTTACTTTAGTGCTTCCTGTTTAAACAGGATACATGTTTTGGAATGTTTTTTTATTTTGTACAGGCTTCCGTCTTTTCACTCTGTCAATCAGGTTAGTATTGTGGAGTAACTACAATGTTGTTGACCCATCCTCACTTTTCTATCACTGTAACTGTTTTAAAGTCACCATTGGCCTCGTGATGAAATCCCTGAGCGGTTTCCTTCCCCTCCGGCAACTGAGTTAGGAAGGACGCCTGTATCTTTTATAGTGACTGGGTGTATTGATACACCATCCAAAATGTAATTAATACCAGGCTCAAAGGGATATTCAATGTCTGCTTTTTTGGGGTGTCGGGTGGGGAGGGTTTTACTTGGCTCATTGCGCTCTAGCGACTCCTTGTGGCGGGCCAGGTGCTTGCAGGCTGACTCCAGTCGTCAATTGAACGGTGTTTCCTCCGACATATTGGTGCAGCTGGCTTCTGTGTTAAGTGGGCGGGTGTTAAGAAGCGCGGTTTGGCGGGTCATGTTTCAGAGGATGCATGACTCGACCTTCGCTTCTCCAGAGCCTGCGATGAGTGATGAGAAAATATCACAATTGGGAGGAAAAGGGGGTAAAAAAAAAAAGATATACAAAAATGATGTAATCCATTTAAAATTCAGGCTGAAACAAAATAAAATGTGGAGGAAGTCAAGGGGTACTTTCTGAAGGCACTGTATTTCTGTGCCTGTGTGCATAATAGATGACGTTGATCATAGCATTATTACTATCAGAAATAAGAGAGGTCCTAGAATAGAACCATGAGGAACACCACATTCTATCTATCTATTCCTAGAATAGAACCATGAGGAACACCACATTCTATCTATTCCTAGAATAGAACCCTGAGGAAAACCACATTCTATCTATTCCTAGAATAGAACCCTGAGGAACACCACATTCTGTCTATATATTCCTAGAATAGAACCCTGAGGAACACCACATTCTGTATATCTATTCATAGAATAGAACCCTGAGGAACACCACATTCTGTCTATATATTCCTAGAATAGAACCCTGAGGAACACCACATTCTGTCTATATATTCCTAGAATAGAACCCTGAGGAACACCACATTCTGTATATCTATTCATAGAATAGAACCCTGAGGAACACCACATTCTGTATATCTATTCATAGAATAGAACCCTGAGGAACACCACATTCTGTATATCTATTCATAGAATAGAACCCTGAGGAACACCACATTCTGTC
>NW_027040275.1:180263-182763 GCF_034236695.1 Oncorhynchus nerka
GTGGAGCAGGCAGCAGGTACCCAGAATAATATTACTGTAATATTAATAACAACTAGAATAATAGTAACAGGACCAGTCCAGGTCTGTGGAGCAGGCAGCAGGTACCCAGAATAATATTACTGTAATATTAATAACAACTAGAATAATAGTAACAGGACCAGTCCAGGTCTGTGGAGCAGGCAGCAGGTACCCAGAATAATATTACTGTAATATTAATAACAACTAGAATAATAGTAACAGGACCAGTCCAGGTCTGTGGAGCAGGCAGCAGGTACCCAGAATAATATTACTGTAATATTAATAACAACTAGAATAATAGTAACAGGACCAGTCCAGGTCTGTGGAGCAGGCAGCAGGTACCCAGAATAATATTACTGTAATATTAATACCAACTAGAATAATAGTAACAGGACCAGTCCAGGTCTGTGGAGCAGGCAGCAGGTACCCAGAATAATATTACTGTAATATTAATAACAACTAGAATAATAGTAACAGGACCAGTCCAGGTCTGTGGAGCAGGCAGCAGGTACCCAGAATAATATTACTGTAATATTAATAACAACTAGAATAATAGTAACAGGACCAGTCCAGGTCTGTGGAGCAGGCAGCAGGTACCCAGAATAATATTACTGTAATATTAATAACAACTAGAATAATAGTAACAGGACCAGTCCAGGTCTGTGGAGCAGGCAGCAGGTACCCAGAATAATATTACTGTAATATTAATAACTACTAGAATAATAGTAACAGGACCAGTCCAGGTCTGTGGAGCAGGCAGCAGGTACCCAGAATAATATTACTGTAATATTAGGCAGCAGTAGCAGGACTGTCTGACTTTCTAACTGTCTGACTATCGGACTGGCTGGCTGACTGACTGACTGGCTGGCTGACTGACTGGCTGGCTAACTAATTGACTGACTGGTTGGCTGACTGACTGGCTGGCTAACTAATTGACTGACTGGCTGGCTGACTGACTGGCTGGCTGGCTAACTAATTGACTGACTGGTTGGCTGACTGACTGACTGGCTGACTAACTGACTGGCTGGCTGACTGACTGGCTGGCTGGCTAACTAATTGACTGACTGGCTGACCGACTGACTGACTGGCTGGCTAACTAATTGACTGACTGGCTGGCTGGCTGACTGACTGACTAACTGACTGGCTGGCTAACTGAATATGAATGCATAACAACAGTCAGTCTGACTAACTTTCTGACTGACTGACTGACTTTCTGACTGACTTTCTGACTTTCTAACTGACTGACTTTCTAACTAACTGACTGACTTACTTTCTAACTAACTGACTGACTTTCTGACTGACTGACTTTCTAACTGACTGACTGACTGACTTTCTAACTGACTGACTGACTTTCTAACTGACTCACTAACTGACTGACTTACTGACTTTATAACTGACTGACTGACTTTCTAACTGACTGACTGACTTTCTAACTGACTGACTAACTAACTGACTGACTGACTGTCTAACTGACTGACTGACTGACTGTCTAACTGACTGACTGACCGACTGACTGTCTAACTGACTGATTGACTGACTGACTGACTGTCTAACTGACTGACTGTCTAACTGACTGACTGACTGACTGACTGTCTAACTGACTGATTGACTGACTGACTGTCTAACTGACTGACTGACTGTCTGTCTAACTGACAGACTGACTGACTGACTGTCTAACTGACTGACTATCTGACTGTCTAACTGACTGACTGACTGACTGACTGTCTAACTGACTAACTGACTGTCTGACTGACTGACTGACAGTCTAACTGACTGACTGACTGTCTAACTGACTGACTGACTGTCTAACTGACTGTCTAACTGACTGTCTGACTTTCTGACTGACTGTCTAACTGACTGACTGACTGTCTGACTGACTGTCTAACTGACTGTCTAACTGACTGACTGACTTACTGACTGACTGTCTGACTGACTGACGGACTGTCTGACTGACTGTCTAACTGACTGACTGACTGACGGACTGTCTGACTGACTGTCTAACTGACTGACTAACTGACTGACTGTCTAACTGACTGACTGACTGACTGACTGACTGACTGACTGACTGACTGACTGACTAACTGACTGACTGTCTAACTGACTGACTGACTGTCTGACTGTCTAACTGACTGACTGACTTACTGACTGACTGTCTGACTGACTGACGGACTGTCTGACTGACTGTCTAACTGACTGACTGACTGACGGACTGTCTGACTGACTGTCTAACTGACTGACTAACTGACTGACTGTCTAACTGACTAACTGACTGACTGTCTAACTGACTGACTGACTGACTGTCTGACTGACTGACTGACTGTCTGACTGACTGTCTGACTGACTGACTGACTGACTGACTAACTGACTGACTGACTGTCTGACTGACTGACTGACTGACTGACTAACTGACTGACTGACTGACTGTCTGACTGACTGACTGACTGACTGACTGACTGACTGTCTAACTGACTGACTGACTGAC
>NW_027040275.1:185263-224997 GCF_034236695.1 Oncorhynchus nerka
GTGGTTAACACCCCTAGGACACCGTGGTTAACACCCCTACTCTAACAATAAGAGAGTCAGGACACCGTGGTTAACACCCCTACTCTAACAATAAGAGAGACAGGACACCGTGGTTAACACCCCTACTCTAACAATAAGAGAGTCAGGACACCGTGGTTAACACCCCTAGGACACCGTGGTTAACACCCCTACTCTAACAATAAGAGAGTCAGGACACCGTGGTTAACACCCCTACTCTAACAATAAGAGAGTCAGGACACCGTGGTTAACACCCCTACTCTAACAATAAGAGAGTCAGGACACCGTGGTTAACACCCCTACTCTAACAATAAGAGAGTCAGGACACCGTGGTTAACACCCCTACTCTAACAATAAGAGAGACAGGACACCGTGGTTAACACCCCTACTCTAACAATAAGAGCCATGGGATCTTTAGTGACCACAGAGAGTCAGCGTCCCATCAGAAAGATGTAGTTAGATGACGTTACAGGCTGTCTCAGTGTTGACCCCTCTCATTGAGTTGTTCCACTTCCTGAACTAGAGTCTCATGGATACAGAACATGTGCAGTTAGTCCTCATTCAGTAAGTGACGTTACAGGCTGTCTCAGTGTTGACCCCTCTCATTGAGTTGTTCCACTTCCTGAACTAGAGTCTCATGGATACAGAACATGTGCAGTTAGTCCTCATTCAGTAAGTGACGTTACAGGCTGTCTCAGTGTTGACCCCTCTCATTGAGTTGTTCCACTTCCTGAACTAGAGTCTCATGGATACAGAACATGTGCAGTTAGTCCTCATTCAGTAAGTGACGTTGCAGGCTGTCTCAGTGTTGACCCCTCTCATTGAGTTGTTCCACTTCCTGAACTAGAGTCTCATGGATACAGAACATGTGCAGTTAGTCCTCATTCAGTAAGTGTCTCAGTGTTGACCCCTCTCATTGAGTAACTCAAGTTGAAGGCCGACCAGGGTACTGCAAGCTGCCATTAGCAGCTACAATTACCCTCACAACTTATTCTGTGTACAATTTCTTAATAATCGGTTCCAGGACATACTTCTGGTGTATTAGAAGCAATATTTGGTACCGTGGTCATCGTTTTTCCGTTCACTATAATTGGGGATACTGTTTTCTACTAACAAAGGCCTGCAATACTGCGGTCGGGCTTGAACCTCCGTGGCTTCAACGAGAGGGGGCAGTTGTTCTCCCCCTGATTAGATGGCTATCTCTACTGCCCCCTGGGGGTAAAGGATGTCAGTCTAACCCTAACAACCAATCACTGAGCTGAGCTGTGTCACCTGACCTCACAGAGACATACAGAGCCTCTGGACTCCCTCCTCCCTCCCCCACCCTGTTCTAGAACTCTGGTATCTATGTTCTACAGCTCTGAGAATATTCTGTGTTCTAGAACGATGAGAGTGTTCGGTTGAAGAGCTCTGAGAATGCTGATAGTTCTAGTCTTCAGTGTGTGTTCTACAATGTA
Source organism: Oncorhynchus nerka (assembly GCF_034236695.1). Taxonomy (NCBI): domain Eukaryota; kingdom Metazoa; phylum Chordata; class Actinopteri; order Salmoniformes; family Salmonidae; genus Oncorhynchus; species Oncorhynchus nerka. The sequence goes on from NW_027040275.1 coordinate 186,739, forward strand.
GAGCTGAGTGTGTGTTCTACAGTGTAGAGCGGAGTGTGTGTTCTACAGTGTAGAGCTGAGTGTGTGTTCTAGAGCTGAGTGTGTGTTCTACAGTGTAGAGCTGAGTGTGTGTTCTAGAGTGTTCTAGAGCTAAATGTGTGTTCTATAGTTGAGTGTGTGTTCTACAGTGTAGAGTTGAGTGTGTGTTCTACAGTGCTCTAGAGCTGAGTGTGTGTTCTACAGTGTTCTAGAGCTGAGTGTGTGTTCTAGAGTGTTCTAGAGCTGAGTGTGTATTCTACAGTGTTCTAGAGCAGAGTGTGTGTTCTACAGTGTAGAGCTGTGTGTGTTCTATAGTGTTCTAGAGCTGAGTGTGTGTTCTAGATTGTTCTAGAGCTGAGTGTGTGTCTACAGTTTTCTAGAGCTGAGTGTGTGTTCTACAGTGTTCTAGAGCTGAGTGTGTATTCTACAGTGTTCTAGAGCTGAGTGTGTGTTCTACAGTGTAGAGCTGTGTGTGTTCTAGAATATTCTAGAGCTGAGTGTGTGTTCTAGAGCTGAGTGTGTGTTCTACAGTGTTCTAGATCTGAGTATGTGTTCTACAGTATAGAGCTGAGTGTGTGTTCTACAGTGTAGAGCTGAGTGTATGTTCTACAGTGTAGAGCTGAGTGTGTGTTCTACAGTGTTCTAGAGCTGAGTGTGTGTTCTACAGTGTAGAGCTGTGTGTGTTCTAGATTGTTCTAGAGCTGAGTGTGTGTTCTAGAGCTGAGTGTGTGTTCTACAGTGTAGAGCTGAGTGTGTGTTCTACAGTGTTCTAGAGCTGAGTGTGTGTTCTACAGTGTAGAGCTGAGTGTGTGTTCTAAAGTGTTCTAGAGCTGAGTGTGTGTTCTAGAGCTGAGTGTGTGTTCTACAGTGTAGAGCTGAGTGTATGTTCTAGAACAATGAGAGTGTTCTGTGTTCTAGAGTGAGGCGGTAGTGACCTGGTTGACTGAGTGTCAGCTGCAGTTCTACACCACTCACCTCCTCACCGCTGGCTATGACCTAGACACCATAGGCCACATGACCCCCGAGGTAAGATGACCTCTGACCCCTACACCACGTGTCATCCCAACCTCTACCTCCGGCATCCCGTATTGTCCTGTCTGTGGGGGCGTGGCCTCCTCCTGACCCCTGACCTGGTGATGTCATCATGACCCTCCTGTCTCTGTGACCTCTGACCCGCTCTGAGTTGTCTGCCAATCACGCATCACTATTATTTACCGCTTCATTTGCATGAAGCTCATGTTTATTCATGTACATCAGTGAGGAGTGTGAGAGAGGATGAGTGTGTGTTAACTGTGTGTGTGTGTGTGTGTGTGTCTGTTTGTGTGTGTGTGTGTGTGTGTGTGTGTGTGTGTGTGTGTGTGTGTGTGTCTGTTTTTTTTGTGTGTGTGTCTGTGTGTGTGTGTGTGTGTCTGTTTGTGTGTGTGTGTGTGTGTGTGTGTGTGTGTGTGTGTGTGTGTGTGTGTGTGTGTGTGTGTGTGTGCGTGTGTGTGTGTGTAGGACCTGACAGCAATCGGTGTAACTAAACCAGGCCATCGTAAGAAGATGACATCAGAGATCAGCAAACTGCCGTCTGGTGATTGGCTACCTGACCACAAACCAGTAAGAACACATCCCGAGACACCACAATACGTCTGGTGACTGGCTACCTGACCACAAACCAGTAAGAACACATTCCGAGACACCACAATACGTCTGGTGACTGGCTACCTGACCACAAACCAGTAAGAACACATCCCGAGACACCACAATACGTCTGGTGACTGGCTACCTGACCACAAACCAGTAAGAACACATTCCGAGACACCACAATACGTCTGGTGACTGGCTACCTGACCACAAACCAGTAAGAACACATCCCGAGCCACCACAATACGTCTGGTGACTGGCTACCTGACCACAAACCAGTAAGAACACATCCCGAGACACCACAATACGTCTGGTGACTGGCTACCTGACCACAAACCAGTAAGAACACATTCCGAGACACCACAATACGTCTGGTGACTGGCTACCTGACCACAAACCAGTAAGAACACATCCCGAGCCACAATGACACAATACGTCTGGTGACTGGCTACCTGACCACAAACCAGTAAGAACACATTCCGAGACACCACAATACGTCTGGTGACTGGCTACCTGACCACAAACCAGTAAGAACACATTCCGAGACACCACAATACGTCTGGTGACTGGCTACCTGACCACAAACCAGTAAGAACACATCCCGAGCCACAATGACACAATACGTCTGGTGACTGGCTACCTGACCACAAACCAGTAAGAACACATCCCGAGACACCACAATACGTCTGGTGACTGGCTACCTGACCACAAACCAGGAAGAACACATTCCGAGACACCACAATACGTCTGGTGACTGGCTACCTGACCACAAACCAGTAAGAACACATCCCGAGACACCACAATACGTCTGGTGACTGGCTACCTGACCACAAACCAGTAAGAACACATTACGAGCCACAATGACACAATACGTCTGGTGACTGGCTACCTGACCACAAACCAGTAAGAACACATTCCGAGACACCACAATACGTCTGGTGACTGGCTACCTGACCACAAACCAGTAAGAACACATTCCGAGACACCACAATACGTCTGGTGACTGGCTACCTGACCACAAACCAGTAAGAACACATTCCGAGACACCACAATACGTCTGGTGACTGGCTACCTGACCACAAACCAGTAAGAACACATTCCGAGACACCACAATACGTCTGGTGACTGGCTACCTGACCACAAACCAGTAAGAACACATTCCGAGACACCACAATACGTCTGGTGGCTGGCTACCTGACCACAAACCAGTAAGAACACATTCCGAGACACCACAATACGTCTGGTGACTGGCTACCTGACCACAAACCAGTAAGAACACATCCCGAGACACCACAATACGTCTGGTGACTGGCTACCTGACCACAAACCAGTAAGAACACATCCCGAGACACCACAATACGTCTGGTGACTGGCTACCTGACCACAAACCAGTAAGAACACATCCCGAGACACCACAATACGTCTGGTGACTGGCTACCTGACCACAAACCAGTAAGAACACATTCCGAGACACCACAATACGTCTGGTGACTGGCTACCTGACCACAAACCAGTAAGAACACATTCCGAGACACCACAATACGTCTGGTGACTGGCTACCTGACCACAAACCAGTAAGAACACATTCCGAGACACCACAATACGTCTGGTGACTGGCTACCTGACCACAAACCAGTAAGAACACATTCCGAGACACCACAATACGTCTGGTGACTGGCTACCTGACCACAAACCAGTAAGAACACATTCCGAGACACCACAATACGTCTGGTGACTGGCTACCTGACCACAAACCAGTAAGAACACATTCCGAGACACCACAATACGTCTAGTGACTGGCTACCTGACCACAAACCAGTAAGAACACATCCCGAGACACCACAATACGTCTGGTGACTGGCTACCTGACCACAAACCAGTAAGAACACATCCCGAGACACCACAATACGTCTGGTGACTGGCTACCTGACCACAAACCAGTAAGAACACATCCCGAGACACCACAATACGTCTGGTGACTGGCTACCTGACCACAAACCAGTAAGAACACATTCCGAGACACCACAATACGTCTGGTGACTGGCTACCTGACCACAAACCAGTAAGAACACATCCCGTATGGCCCGTATTCTGGGCCATACCAATATTAATGAGGATATTCTGGGCCATACCAATATTAATGAGGATATTCTGGGCCATACCAATATTAATGAGGATACTCTGGGCCATACCAATATTAATGAGGATATTCTGGGCCATACCAATATTAATGAGGATACTCTGGGCCATACCAATATTAATGAGGATATTCTGGGCCATACCAATATTAATGAGGATACTCTGGGCCATACCAATATTAATGAGGATATTCTGGGCCATACCAATATTAATGAGGATACTCTGGGCCATACCAATATTAATGAGGATACTCTGGGCCATACCAATATTAATCAGGATACTCTGGGCCATACCAATATTAATGAGGATACTCTGGGCCATACCAATATTAATGAGGATACTCTGGGCCATACCAATATTAATGAGGATACTCTGGGCCATACCAATATTAATGAGGATATTCTGGGACATACCAATATTAATGAGGATACTCTGGGCCATACCAATATTAATGAGGATATTCTGGGCCATACCAATACTAATGAGGATATTCTGGGCCATACCAATATTAATGAGGATATTCTGGGCCATACCAATATTAATGAGGATATTCTGGGCCATATCAATATTAATGAGAATACTCTGGGCCATACCAATATTAATGAGGATACTCTGGGCCATACCGATATTAATGAGAATACTCTGGGACATACCAATATTAATGAGGATATTCTAGGCCATACCAATATTAATGAGGATACTCTGGGCCATACCAATATTAATGAGGATATTCTGGGCCATACCAATATTAATGAGGATATTCTGGGCCATACCAATATTAATGAGGATATGCTGGGCCATACCAATATTAATGAGGATACTCTGGGCCATACCAATATTAATGAGGATATTCTGGGCCATACCGATATTAATGAGGATACTCTGGGCCATACCAATATTAATGAGGATATTCTGGGCCATACCAATATTAATGAGGATACTCTGGGCCATACCAATATTAATGAGGATACTCTGGGCCATACCAATATTAATGAGGATATTCTGGGCCATACCAATATTAATGAGGATACTCTGGGCCATACCAATATTAATGAGGATACTCTGGGCCATACCAATATTAATGAGGATACTCTGGGCCATACCAATATTAATGAGGATACTCTGGGCCATACCAATATTAATGAGGATACTCTGGGCCATACCAATATTAATGAGGATACTCTGGGCCATACCAATATTAATGAGGATACTCTGGGCCATACCAATATTAATGAGGATATTCTGGGCCATACCAATATTAATGAGGATACTCTGGGCCATACCAATATTAATGAGGATACTCTGGGCCATACCAATATTAATGAGGATACTCTGGGCCATACCAATATTAATGAGGATACTCTGGGCCATACCAATATTAATGAGGATACTCTGGGCCATACCAATATTAATGAGGATACTCTGGGCCATACTGATATTAATGAGGATATTCTGGGCCATACCAATATTAATGAGGATATTCTGGGCCATACCAATATTAATGAGGATATTCTGGGCCATACCAATATTAATGAGGATATTCTGGGCCATACCAATATTAATGAGGATACTCTGGGCCATACCAATATTAATGAGGATACTCTGGGCCATACCAATATTAATGAGGATATTCTGGGCCATACCAATATTAATGATACCGATATTAATGAGGATACTCTGGAATATACCAATATTATACATTTGAGTAATCATTAATCATACTAAATACATATGAACACATGTGTATATGTTCTAATATCTCTGTGTGTGTGTGTGTGTGTGCGTGTGTGTGTGTATAGGCCAGCCTGGCAGAGTGGTTGTCAGCGATTGGGCTGAACCAGTACTACCAGGTTCTGGTGCAAAATGGATATGACAACATCGACTTCATCACTGAGATCAGCTGGGAGGACCTGAAGGAGATTGGCATCACCAAGCTGGGTAGGACACACAGGAGATAGACATCACCAAGCTGGTAGGAGATAGACATCACCAAGCTGGTAGGACACACAGGAGATAGACATCACCAAGCTGGTAGGAGATAGACATCACCAAGCTGGGTAGGACACACAGGAGATAGACATCACCAAGCTGGTAGGAGATAGACATCACCAAGCTGGTAGGATACACAGGAGATAGACATCACCAAGCTGGTAGGACACACAGGAGATAGACATCACCAAGCTGATAGGAGATAGACATCACCAAGCTGGTAGGAGATAGACATCACCAAGCTGGTAGGACACACAGGAGATAGACATCACCAAGCTGGTAGGAGATAGACATCACCAAGCTGGTAGGACACACAGGAGATAGACATCACCAAGCTGGTAGGAGATAGACATCACCAAGCTGGTAGGAGATAGACATCACCAAGCTGGTAGGAGATAGACATCACCAAGCTGGTAGTTCACACAGGAGATAGACATCACCAAGCTGGTAGGACACACAGGAGATAGACATCACCAAGCTGGTAGGAGATAGACATCACCAAGCTGGTAGGAAATAGACATCACCAAGCTGGTAGTAGATAGACATCACCAAGCTGGTAGGACACACAGGAGATAGACATCACCAAGCTGGTAGGAGATAGACATCACCAAGCTGGTAGGAGATAGACATCACCAAGCTGGTAGGAGATAGACATCACCAAGCTGGTAGGAGATAGACATCACCAAGCTGGTAGGACACAGACATCACCAAGCTGGTAGGACACACAGGAGATAGACATCACCAAGCTGGTAGGACACACAGGAGATAGACATCACCAAGCTGGTAGGATACACAGGAGATAGACATCACCAAGCTGGTAGGAGATAGACATCACCAAGCTGGTAGGACACACAGGAGATAGACATCACCAAGCTGGGTAGCTTGAAAGGTTCTAGATACATGGACACAGAGAGACAGATTATCAGAGATGTATTCAAGGACACAGAGAGACAGATTATCAGAGATGTTTTAAAGGACACAGAGAGACAGATTATCAGAGATGTATTCAAGGACGCAGAGAGACAGATTATCAGAGATGTTTTAAAGGACACAGAGAGACAGATTATCAGAGATGTTTTAAAGGACACAGAGAGACAGATTATCAGAGATGTTGTGAAGGACACAGAGAGACTGATTATCAGAGATGTTTTAAAGGACGCAGAGAGACAGATAATCAGAGATGTATTCAAGGACACAGAGAGACAGATTATCAGAGATGTATTAAAGGACACAGAGAGACAGATTATCAGAGATGTTTTAAAGGACACAGAGAGACAGATTATCAGAGATGTTCTAAAGGACACAGAGAGACAGATTATCAGAGATGTTTTAAAGGACACAGAGAGACAGATTATCAGAGATATATTAAAGGACACAGAGAGACAGATTATCAGAGATGTTCTAAAGGACACAGAGAGACAGATTATCAGATATGTTTTAAAGGACACAGAGAGCCAGATTATCAGAGATGTTCTAAAGGACACAGAGAGACAGATTATCAGAGATGTATTCAAGGACACAGAGAGACAGATTATCAGAGATGTTTTAAAGGTACCATGTATTAAAGCAATATCAAGACTCCAAACACCTGACGAACACCTTCAATTTTAGAGGGATGGTTGAATATGAGAAGATGTTGAAATGTTGTACATTTGACTATTTTACTCCCCCGTCTCTCTGTGTCTGTCTGTCTCTGTCTCTCTGTGTGTGTGTGTGTGTGTGTCTCTCTCTACCTCTCGCTCTTTCTCTCTCGCTCTCGCTCTGTCTCTCTCTCTCTTTCTCTCTCGCTCTCTCTGTTTCTGTCTGTCTGTCTGTCTCTCTCTTTCTGTGTCTGTCTCTCTCTCTGTGTGTGTGTGTGTCTCTCGCTCTGTCTCTGTCTGTTTCTCGCTCTCTTTCTTTCTCTCTGCTTCTCTCTGTCTCTTTCTTGCTCTGTCTCTGTCTCTGTCGGCCTCTCTCTGCGTCTCTCTTTCGCTCTGTCTCTGTCTCTCTCAACCTCTCGCTGTGTCTCTCTCTCTCTTTCTCTCTCTCTTGCTCTGTGTCTCTCTGTATCTGTTTCTCTCTGTCCCTGTCTCTCTCTCTTGCTCTGTGTCTCTCTCTCTCTCTGTCTCTCTCTCTGTCCCTGTCTCTCTCTCTCTCTCTCTCTCTCTCTCTCTCTCTTGCTCTGTGTCTCACTGTATCTGTTTCTCTCTCTCTCTGTCCCTGTCTCTCTCTCTCTGTCTCTGTCCCTGTCTCTCTCTCTCTTTCTCTCTCTCAGGCCACCAAAAGAAGATGATGTTAGCAGTGAGGAGACTGGGGAAGTTCCAGAGAGGAGAGAGTATCTCTCAGCCTTCTACCCCTCCTTCTGGCTCCACCCCTCCATCTGGCTCCACCCCTCCTTCTGGCTCCACCCCTCCATCTGGCTCCACCCCTCCCCCCTCTACCCCACTCCCCTCCACTGGGAGGGGTCAGAGGCCCCCCCTCACTAAACCCCGGCCAGGGATTGAGTCCCCAACACACACACCCTCCCCACCTCACACTCCCACCAAGACCCACAAGGCTCGAGCCCACCCCTCCACCCAGCCCCCGTCAGCTGATTCGCCAGTCCAAGAAGGGGGTGTGTCTGTTCCTTTACTCTGTCTGCCAATGGAGGAGGAGCATCGGCGAACTCACAGCCTGATTGGCTACTCGGGGTACGAAGCCGATGCCCTCTCGGTTATAGACTTCGCCCCTAGATACGCCACGGTCTGCCGCAGCAGCTCGGCTCAACGCTCCGACCCCAATGACGCAACTGTCAACCGCAGCCAATCATCAGTCACGCTGCGGCCCAGGAGGAAAGGCCGGCCCCCGACTCCGCCCAAACGGTCGTGTTCCTCCATCTCCGGGGGCGACGGGCTGGGGGAGGGGCTGGGGGTAGTAGGGATCAGGGAGAGGAGAGCCAGCGACTGTGGAGGGCTGGCGGAGAGGAGGGGGGAGGGGGGGCTGGTGAGGTCAGAGGGGGCGGGGGGGAGCGTCCGGAGCATCGCCGCCATGTTGGAGACATCGATGGGAGGAGTTGGTCCTGGAGGGGGAGGGGCCAAGACCCTGCCCAGAACCATGGGAGGCAGAGGCAGCTACCTCAACCCTACACAGGTTTGTCTGTCAGTCTGTCTGTCTGTCTGTCTGTCTGTCTGCCTGCCTGTCTGTCTGTCTGTCTGTCTGTCTGTCTGTCTGTCTGTCTGTCTGTCTTCAACACCCACCATCTCATGTTCAGATACATGAACCAAATGAACAAATGACAAATGAAGCTAATTGATTGCACCCAAATTGGCCATTTTAATGGATAGGATTCAGATGATATTCATTAATATAGAACCCAACATCTGATTGGACCAAACTACTTCCTACCGCTAAACCAGACATGGTCAAAGCCCCCTCCCCTAGGGGTCAAAGCCCCCTACCCTAGGGGTCAAAGCCCCCTACCCTAGGGGTCAAAGCCCCCTCCCTACCTTAGAGGTCAAAGCCCCCTACCCTAGGGGTCAAAGCCCCCTACCCTAGGGGTCAAAGGACCCAACCCTAGGGGTCAAAGCCCTCTACCTTAGAGGTCAAAGCCCCCTACCCTAGGGGTCAAAGCCCCCTACCCTAGGGGTCAAAGCCCCCAACCCTAGGGGTCAAAGCCCCCTACCCTAGGGGTCAAAGCCCCCTCCCTACCTTAGAGGTCAAAGCCCCCTACCCTAGGGGTCAAAGCCCCCAACCCTAGGGGTCAAAGCCCCTTACCCTAGGGGTCAAAGGACCCAACCCTAGGGGTCAAAGCCCTCTACCCTAGGGGTCAATCCCGCTCACAGACCCTTACCCTAGGGGCCAATCCCACCCACAGACCCCTACCCTTGGGGCCAATCCCACCCACAGACCCCTACCCTTGGGGTCAATCCCACACACAGACCCCTACCCTAGGGGCCAATCCCGCCCACAGACCCCTACCCTAGGGGTCAATCCCGCCCACAGACCCCTACCCTAGGGGCCAATCCCGCCCACAGACCCCTACCCTAGGGGTCAATCCCACACAAAGACCCCTACCCTAGGGGCCAATCCCGCCCACAGACCCCTACCCTAGGGGCCAATCCCACCCACAGACCCCTACCATAGGGGCCAATCCCACCCACAGACCCCTACCCTAGGGGCCAATCCCGCCCACAGACCCCTAAACTAGGGGCCAATCCCACCCACAGACCCCTACCCTAGGGGCCAATCCCGCCCACAGACCCCTACCCTAGGGGCCAATCTCACCCACAGACCCCTACCCTAGGGGCCAATCCCGCCCACAGACCCCTACCCTAGGGGCCAATCCCACCCACAGACCCCTACCCTAGGGGCCAATCCCACCCACAGACCCCTACCCTAGGGGCCAATCCCGCCCCAACGGCTCATGTGTAATCGTCGCCAGGCCAGGTCAGGTGGTCTGGGGTCTCATGTGTAATCGTCGCCAGGCCGGGTCAGGTGGTCTGGGGTCTCATGTGTAATCGTCGCCAGGCCGGGTCAGGTGGTCTGGGGTCTCATGTGTAATCGTCGTCAGGCCAGGTCAGGTGGTCTGGGGTCTCATGTGTAATCGTCGCCAGGCCGGGTCAGGTGGTCTGGGGTCTCATGTGTAATCGTCGCCAGGCCAGGTCAGGTGGTCTGGGGTCTCATGTGTAATCGTCGTCCAGGCCAGGTCAGGTGGTCTGGGGTCTCATGTGTAATCGTCGCCAGGCCGGGTCAGGTGGTCTGGGGTCTCATGTGTAATCGTCGCCGGGTCAGGTGGTCTGGGGTCTCATGTGTAATCGTCGCCAGGCCCGGTCAGGTGGTCTGGGGTCTCATGTGTAATCGTCACCAGGCCGGGTCAGGTGGTCTGGGGTCTCATGTGTAATCGTCGCCGGGTCAGGTGGTCTGGGGTCTCATGTGTAATCGTCGCCAGGCCCGGTCAGGTGGTCTGGGGTCTCATGTGTAATCGTCACCAGGCCGGGTCAGGTGGTCTGGGGTCTCATGTGTAATCGTCGCCAGGCCGGGTCAGGTGGTCTGGGGTCTCATGTGTAATCGTCGTCAGGTCAGGTGGTCTGGGGTCTCATGTGTAATCGTCGCCAGGCCAGGTCAGGTGGTCTGGGGTCTCATGTGTAATCGTCGTCAGGTGGTCTGGGGTCTCATGTGTAATCGTCGCCAGGCCAGGTCAGGTGGTCTGGGGTCTCATGTGTAATCGTCGTCAGACCGGGTCAGGTGGTCTGGGGTCGTCACCAGGCCTGGTCAGGTGGTCTGGGGTCTCATGTGTAATCGTCGCCAGGCCAGGTCAGGTGGTCTGGGGTCTCATGTGTAATGTGTTTATAATCCGCCAGGTTAGTCCGGCGGCGTTGCGTCGTCAGGCCAGGTCAGGTGGTCTGGGGTCTCATGTGTAATCAGGCCGGGTCAGGTGGTCTGGGGTCTCATGTGTAATCAGGCCGGGCCAGGTGGTCTGGGGTCTCATGTGTAATCAGGCCAGGTCAGGTGGTCTGGGGTCTCATGTGTAATCAGGCCAGGTCAGGTGGTCTGGGGTCTCATGTGTAATGTGTTTATAATCCGCCAGGTTAGTCCGGCGGCGTTGCGTCGCCAGGCCGGGTCAGGTGGTCTGGGGTCTCATGTGTAATCAGGCCGGGTCAGGTGGTCTGGGGTCTCATGTGTAATCAGGCCGGGTCAGGTGGTCTGGGGTCTCATGTGTAATGTGTTTATAATCCGCCAGGTTAGTCCGGCGGCGTTGCGTCGTCAGGCCGGGTCAGGTGGTCTCGGGTCTGATGATGATATCATGAATCGCCGTCGGACCATCAGCGGTCCGCTCACCGACCAGACGGACTCCGCCCAGATCCAGTCCCCGCGGCAACACACTGAGCTACGCCCAGAACCCCGCCCACGCTCCACGGTCGTCACGCCAACAGGAGAAGGGCTTATTACGGATGGAACAGCGACCATCAACCGAAGGTTCATCAGTCTAACTCTACCAGTCTAACTCTACCAGTCTAACTCTATCAGTCTAACTCTACCAGTCTAACTCTACCAGTCTAACTCTACCAGTCTAACTCTATCAGTCTAACTCTATCAGTCTAACTCTACCAGTCTGTCAGTCTAACTCTACCAGTCTAACTAAACCAGTCTAACTCTAACTCTACCAGTCTAACTCTACCAGTCTAACTCTATCAGTCTAACTCTATCAGTCTAACTCTATCAGTCTAACTCTATCAGTCTAACTCTACCAGTCTAACTCTATCAGTCTAACTCTACCAGTCTACCAGGCTAACTCTACTACTCTACTAGTCTAACTCTATCAGTCTAACTCTACCAGTCTAACTCTATCAGTCTAACTCTATCAGTCTAACTCTACCAGTCTAACTCTATCAGTCTAACTCTACCAGTCTAACTCTATCAGTCTAACTCTACCAGTCTAACTCTATCAGTCTAACTCTACCAGTCTGTCAGTCTAACTCTCTCAGTCTAACTCTACCAGTCTAACTCTATCAGTCTAACTCTACCAGTCTAACTCTATCAGTCTAACTCTATCAGTCTAACTCTACCAGTCTAACTCTATCAGTCTAACTCTACCAGTCTACCAGTCTAACTCTACTACTCTACTAGTCTAACTCTACTACTCTACTAGTCTAACTCTACCAGTCTACCAGTCTAACTCTACCAGTCTAACTCTATCAGTCTAACTCTACCAGTCTAACTCTCTCAGTCTAACTCTACCAGTCTAACTCTATCAGTCTAACTCTACCAGTCTAACTCTATCAGTCTAACTCTACCAGTCTGTCAGTCTAACTCTCTCAGTCTAACTCTACCAGTCTAACTCTATCAGTCTAACTCTACCAGTCTAACTCTATCAGTCTAACTCTACCAGTCTAACTCTATCAGTCTAACTCTACCAGTCTACCAGTCTAACTCTACCAGTCTAACTCTACTACTCTACTAGTCTAACTCTACTACTCTACTAGTCTAACTCTATCAGTCTAACTCTACCAGTCTAACTCTATCAGTCTAACTCTATCAGTCTAACTTTACCAGTCTAACTCTACTACTCTACTAGTCTAACTCTACTACTCTACTAGTCTAACTCTATCAGTCTAACTCTACCAGTCTAACTCTATCAGTCTAACTCTATCAGTCTAACTCTACCAGTCTATCAGTCTAACTCTACTAGTCTAACTCTATCAGTCTAACTCTATCAGTCTAACTCTATCAGTCTAACTCTACCAGTCTACCTCTACCAGTCTACCTCTATCAGTCTAACTCTATCAGTCTAACTCTATCAGTCTAACTCTACCAGTCTAACTCTATCAGTCTAACTCTATCAGTCTAACTCTACCAGTCTAACTCTACCAGTCTAACTCTACCAGTCTAACTCTATCAGTCTAACTCTATCAGTCTAACTCTACCAGTCTAACTCTACCAGTCTAACTCTATCAGTCTAACTCTATCAGTCTAACTCTATCAGTCTAACTCTATCAGTCTACCTCTACCAGTTTAACTCTATCAGTCTAACTCTATCAGTCTACCTCTACCAGTTTAACTCTATCAGTCTAACTCTATCAGTCTAACTCTACCAGTCTAACTCTATCAGTCTATCTCTACCAGTCTAACCCTACCAGTCTAACTCTATCAGTCTAACTCTACCAGTCTAACTCTATCAGTCTAACTCTACCAGTCTAACTCTATCAGTCTACCTCTACCAGTTTAACTCTATCAGTCTAACTCTATCAGTCTACCTCTACCAGTTTAACTCTATCAGTCTAACTCTATCAGTCTAACTCTACCAGTCTAACTCTATCAGTCTATCTCTACCAGTCTAACCCTACCAGTCTAACTCTATCAGTCTAACTCTACCAGTCTAACTCTATCAGTCTAACTCTATCAGTCTAACTCTACCAGTCTACCAGTCTAACTCTACTAGTCTAACTCTACTACTCTAACTCTACTACTCTACTAGTCTAACTCTATCAGTCTAACTCTATCAGTCTACCAGTCTAACTCTACTAGTCTAACTCTACTACTCTAACTCTACTACTCTACTAGTCTAACTCTATCAGTCTAACTCTACCAGTCTACCAGTCTAACTCTACTAGTCTAACTCTACCAGTCTACCAGTCTAACTCTACCAGTCTAACTCTATCAGTCTAACTCTACCAGTCTAACTCTCTCAGTCTAACTCTACCAGTCTAACTCTATCAGTCTAACTCTACCAGTCTAACTCTATCAGTCTAACTCTACCAGTCTGTCAGTCTAACTCTCTCAGTCTAACTCTACCAGTCTAACTCTATCAGTCTAACTCTACCAGTCTAACTCTATCAGTCTAACTCTACCAGTCTAACTCTATCAGTCTAACTCTATCAGTCTAACTCTACCAGTCTACCAGTCTAACTCTACTAGTCTAACTCTACTACTCTACTAGTCTAACTCTACTACTCTACTAGTCTAACTCTATCAGTCTAACTCTACCAGTCTAACTCTATCAGTCTAACTCTATCAGTCTAACTCTACCAGTCTAACTCTACTACTCTACTAGTCTAACTCTACTACTCTACTAGTCTAACTCTATCAGTCTAACTCTACCAGTCTAACTCTATCAGTCTAACTCTATCAGTCTAACTCTACCAGTCTATCAGTCTAACTCTACTAGTCTAACTCTATCAGTCTAACTCTATCAGTCTAACTCTATCAGTCTAACTCTACCAGTCTACCTCTACCAGTCTAACTCTATCAGTCTAACTCTATCAGTCTAACTCTATCAGTCTAACTCTACCAGTCTAACTCTATCAGTCTAACTCTATCAGTCTAACTCTACCAGTCTAACTCTACCAGTCTAACTCTACCAGTCTAACTCTATCAGTCTAACTCTATCAGTCTAACTCTATCAGTCTAACTCTACCAGTCTGTCAGTCTAACTCTATCAGTCTAACTCTATCAGTCTAACTCTATCAGTCTACCTCTACCAGTTTAACTCTATCAGTCTAACTCTATCAGTCTACCTCTACCAGTTTAACTCTATCAGTCTAACTCTATCAGTCTAACTCTACCAGTCTAACTCTATCAGTCTATCTCTACCAGTCTAACCCTACCAGTCTAACTCTATCAGTCTAACTCTACCAGTCTAACTCTATCAGTCTAACTCTACCAGTCTAACTCTATCAGTCTACCTCTACCAGTTTAACTCTATCAGTCTAACTCTATCAGTCTACCTCTACCAGTTTAACTCTATCAGTCTAACTCTATCAGTCTAACTCTACCAGTCTAACTCTATCAGTCTATCTCTACCAGTCTAACCCTACCAGTCTAACTCTATCAGTCTAACTCTACCAGTCTAACTCTATCAGTCTAACTCTATCAGTCTAACTCTACCAGTCTACCAGTCTAACTCTACTAGTCTAACTCTACTACTCTAACTCTACTACTCTACTAGTCTAACTCTATCAGTCTAACTCTATCAGTCTACCAGTCTAACTCTACTAGTCTAACTCTACTACTCTAACTCTACTACTCTACTAGTCTAACTCTATCAGTCTAACTCTACCAGTCTACCAGTCTAACTCTATCAGTCTAACTCTACCAGTCTACCAGTCTACCAGTCTACCAGTCTAACTCTACCAGTCTAACTCTACCAGTCTACCAGTCTAACTCTACCAGTCTACCAGTCTAACTCTATCAGTCTAACTCTACCAGTCTGTCAGTCTAACTCTATCAGTCTAACTCTATCAGTCTATCAGTCTAACTCTATCAGTCTAACTCTACCAGTCTATCAGTCTAACTCTATCAGTCTAACTCTATCAGTCTGTCAGTCTAACTCTATCAGTCTAACTCTATCAGTCTATCAGTCTAACTCTATCAGTCTATCAGTCTAACTCTATCAGTCTAACTCTATCAGTCTATCAGTCTAACTCTACCAGTCTAACTCTATCAGTCTAACTCTACCAGTCTAACTCTACCAGTCTAACTCTATCAGTCTATCAGTCTAACTCTATCAGTCTAACTCTATCAGTCTATCAGTCTAACTCTACCAGTCTAACTCTACCAGTCTAACTCTACCAGTCTAACTCTACCAGTCTAACTCTACCAGTCTAACTCTATCAGTCTAACTCTACCAGTCTAACTCTACCAGTCTAACTCTATCAGTCTACCAGTCTAACTCTATCAGTCTAACTCTACCAGTCTAACTCTACCAGTCTAACTCTATCAGTCTATCAGTCTAACTCTATCAGTCTAACTCTATCAGTCTATCAGTCTAACTCTACCAGTCTAACTCTACCAGTCTAACTCTACCAGTCTAACTCTATCAGTCTAACTCTACCAGTCTAACTCTACCAGTCTAACTCTATCAGTCTATCAGTCTAACTCTATCAGTCTAACTCTACCAGTCTAACTCTATCAGTTTAACTCTACCAGTCTAACTCTACCAGTCTAACTCTACCAGTCTAACTCTATCAGTCTAACTCTACCAGTCTAACTCTATCAGTCTAACTCTATCAGTCTAACTCTATCAGTCTAACTCTACCAGTCTAACTCTATCAGTCTAACTCTATCAGTCTAACTCTACCAGTCTAACTCTATCAGTCTAACTCTACCAGTCTAACTCTACCTGTCTACCAGTCTAACTCTATCAGTCTACCAGTCTAACTCTATCAGTCTAACTCTACCAGTCTAACTCTACCAGTCTATCAGTCTAACTCTATCAGTCTAACTCTACCAGTCTACCAGTCTACCAGTCTACCAGTCTAACTCTACCAGTCTAACTCTACCAGTCTACCAGTCTAACTCTACCAGTCTACCAGTCTAACTCTATCAGTCTAACTCTACCAGTCTACCAGTCTACCAGTCTACCAGTCTACCAGTCTAACTCTACCAGTCTAACTCTACCAGTCTACCAGTCTAACTCTACCAGTCTACCAGTCTAACTCTATCAGTCTAACTCTACCAGTCTGTCAGTCTAACTCTATCAGTCTAACTCTATCAGTCTATCAGTCTAACTCTATCAGTCTAACTCTACCAGTCTATCAGTCTAACTCTATCAGTCTAACTCTATCAGTCTGTCAGTCTAACTCTATCAGTCTAACTCTATCAGTCTATCAGTCTAACTCTATCAGTCTATCAGTCTAACTCTATCAGTCTAACTCTATCAGTCTATCAGTCTAACTCTACCAGTCTAACTCTATCAGTCTAACTCTACCAGTCTAACTCTACCAGTCTAACTCTACCAGTCTAACTCTATCAGTCTATCAGTCTAACTCTATCAGTCTAACTCTATCAGTCTATCAGTCTAACTCTACCAGTCTAACTCTACCAGTCTAACTCTATCAGTCTAACTCTATCAGTCTAACTCCAGTCTAACTCTACCAGTCTAACTCTATCAGTCTATCAGTCTAACTCAGTCTGTCAGTCTAACTCTACCAGTCTAACTCTACCAGTCTAACTCTACCAGTCTAACTCTATCAGTCTACCAGTCTAACTCTATCAGTCTGTCAGTCTAACTCTACCAGTCTAACTCTATCAGTCTAACTCTATCAGTCTGTCAGTCTAACTCTACCAGTCTAACTCTACCAGTCTAACTCTATCAGTCTACCAGTCTAACTCTATCAGTCTAACTCTATCAGTCTAACTCTACCAGTCTAACTCTACCAGTCTATCAGTCTAACTCTACCAGTCTAACTCTACCAGTCTAACTCTACCAGTCTATCAGTCTAACTCTACCAGTCTAACTCTATCAGTCTAACTCTACCAGTCTAACTCTATCAGTCTAACTCTACCAGTCTAACTCTATCAGTCTAACTCTACCAGTCTAACTCTACCAGTCTATCAGTCTAACTCTACCAGTCTAACTCTACCAGTCTAACTCTACCAGTCTAACTCTATCAGTCTAACTCTACCAGTCTAACTCTATCAGTCTAACTCTACCAGTCTAACTCTATCAGTCTAACTCTACCAGTCTAACTCTATCAGTCTAACTCTACCAGTCTAACTCTATCAGTCTAACTCTACCAGTCTAACTCTATCAGTCTAACTCTATCAGTCTAACTCTATCAGTCTAACTCTCTAACTCTACCAGTCTAACTCTATCAGTCTAACTCTACCAGTTTAACTCTATCAGTCTAACTCTATCAGTCTAACTCAGTCTAACTCTACCAGTCTAACTCTCTCAGTCTAACTCTACCAGTCTAACTCTATCAGTCTAACTCTATCAGTCTAACTCTATCAGTCTAACTCTACCAGTCTGTCAGTCTAACTCTACCAGTCTAACTCTATCAGTCTAACTCTATCAGTCTAACTCTACCAGTCTAACTCTACTCAGTCTAACTCTATCAGTCTAACTCTATCAGTCTAACTCTATCAGTCTAACTCTACCAGTCTAACTCTATCAGTCTAACTCTCAGTCCAGTCTAACTCTAACTCTACCAGTTTAACTCTATCAGTCTAACTCTATCAGTCTAACTCTACCAGTCTAACTCTACCAGTCTAACTCTACCAGTCTAACTCTACCAGTCTAACTCTACCAGTCTACTCAGTCTAACTCTACTACTCTACAGTCTAACTCTACAGTCTACTAGTCTAACTCTCTCTACTCTACAGTCTAACTCTATCAGTCTAACTCTACCAGTCTAACTCTATCAGTCTAACTACCAGTCTAACTCTACTACTCTACAGTCTAACTCAGTCTACTCTACCAGTCTAACTCTACCAGTCTAACTCTATCAGTCTAACTCTACCAGTCTAACTCTACCAGTCTAACTCTATCAGTCTAACTCTACCAGTCTAACTCTATCAGTCTAACTCTATCAGTCTAACTCTACCAGTCTAAGTCTAACTCTACTCTACTAGTCTAACTCTCTACTCTACTAGTCTAACTCTACTCAGTCTAACTCAGTCTAACTCTATCAGTCTAACTCTACCAGTCTAACTCTATCAGTCTAACTCTACCAGTCTAACTCTCTATCCAGTCTAACTCTACCAGTCTAACTCTACCAGTCTAACTCTATCAGTCTAACTCTACCAGTCTAACTCTATCAGTCTAACTCTACCAGTCTAACAGTCTAACTCTCTACTCTCAGTCTAACTCTACCAGTCTAACTCTATCAGTCTACCACTAACTCTACCAGTCTAACTCTACCAGTCTAACTCTACCAGTCTAACTCTATCAGTCTAAACAGTCTATCAGTCTAACTCTACCAGTCTAACTCTACCAGTCTAACTCTACCAGTCTATCAGTCTAACTCTACCAGTCTAACTCTATCAGTCTAACTCTACCAGTCTAACTCTATCAGTCTAACTCTACCAGTCTAACTCTATCAGTCTAACTCTACCAGTCTAACTCTATCAGTCTAACTCTATCAGTCTAACTCTATCAGTCTAACTCTATCAGTCTAACTCTATCAGTCTAACTCTACCAGTCTAACTCTATCAGTCTAACTCTACCAGTTCTAACTCTATCAGTCTAACTCTAGTCAGTCAGTCTAACTCTACCAGTCTAACTCTATCAGTCTACTCTACCAGTCTAACTCTATCAGTCTAACTCTATCAGTCTAACTCTATCAGTCTCTCTACTCTATCAGTCTAACTCTACCAGTTTAACTCTATCAGTCTAACTCTATCAGTCTAACTCTACCAGTCTAACTCTAACTCTACCAGTCTAACTCTATCAGTCTAACTCTATCAGTCTAACTCTATCAGTCTAACTCTACCAGTCTAACTCTATCAGTCTAACTCTATCAGTCTAACTCTACCAGTCTAACTCTAACTCTACCAGTTTAACTCTATCAGTCTAACTCTATCAGTCTAACTCTACCAGTCTAACTCTACCAGTCTAACTCTATCAGTCTAACTCTACCAGTCTAACTCTACCAGTCTAACTCTACCAGTCTAACTCTACTACTCTACTAGTCTAACTCTACTACTCTACTAGTCTAACTCTACTACTCTACTAGTCTAACTCTATCAGTCTAACTCTACCAGTCTAACTCTATCAGTCTAACTTTACCAGTCTAACTCTACTACTCTACTAGTCTAACTCTACCAGTCTAACTCTACCAGTCTAACTCTACCAGTCTAACTCTATCAGTCTAACTCTACCAGTCTAACTCTATCAGTCTAACTCTATCAGTCTAACTCTACCAGTCTAACTCTATCAGTCTAACTCTATCAGTCTAACTCTACCAGTCTACCAGTCTAACTCTACTACTCTACTAGTCTAACTCTACTACTCTACTAGTCTAACTCTACTACTCTACTAGTCTAACTCTATCAGTCTAACTCTATCAGTCTAACTCTATCAGTCTAACTTTACCAGTCTAACTCTACTACTCTACTAGTCTAACTCTACCAGTCTAACTCTACCAGTCTAACTCTATCAGTCTAACTCTACCAGTCTAACTCTATCAGTCTAACTCTACCAGTCTAACTCTATCAGTCTAACTCTACTAGTCTAACTCTACCAGTCTAACTCTATCAGTCTAACTCTACCAGTCTAACTCTACCAGTCTAACTCTACCAGTCTACCAGTCTCTACTACTCTACTAGTCTAACTCTACTACTCTACTAGTCTAACTCTATCAGTCTAACTCTACCAGTCTATCAGTCTAACTCTACCAGTCTAACTCTATCAGTCTAACTCTACCAGTCTAACTCTATCAGTCTAACTCTACCAGTCTAACTCTATCAGTCTAACTCTACCAGTCTAACTCTACCAGTCTACCAGTCTCTACTACTCTACTAGTCTAACTCTACTACTCTACTAGTCTAACTCTACTCTCTAGTCTAACTCTATCAGTCTAACTCTACCAGTCTAACTCTATCAGTCTTAACTCTATCAGTCTAACTCTACCAGTCTACCAGTCTAACTCTACCAGTCTAACTCTACCAGTCTAACTCTAACTCTATCAGTCTAACTCTACCAGTCTAACTCTATCAGTCTAACTCTATCAGTCTAACTCTAACTCTACCAGTCTAACTCTACCAGTCTCTCAGTCTAACTCTACCAGTCTAACTCTATCAGTCTAACTCTACCAGTCTAACTCTACTACTCTACTAGTCTAACTCTACTACTCTACTAGTCTAACTCTACTACTCTACTAGTCTAACTCTATCAGTCTAACTCTACCAGTCTAACTCTATCAGTCTAACTCTATCAGTCTAACTTTACCAGTCTAACTCTACTACTCTACTAGTCTAACTCTACCAGTCTAACTCTACCAGTCTAACTCTATCAGTCTAACTCTATCAGTCTAACTCTACCAGTCTATCAGTCTAACTCTATCAGTCTAACTCTATCAGTCTGTCAGTCTAACTCTATCAGTCTAACTCTATCAGTCTATCAGTCTAACTATATCAGTCTGTCAGTCTAACTCTACCAGTCTAACTCTACCAGTCTAACTCTACCAGTCTAACTCTATCAGTCTACCAGTCTAACTCTACTAGTCTAACTCTATCAGTCTGTCAGTCTAACTCTACCAGTCTAACTCTATCAGTCTAACTCTATCAGTCTGTCAGTCTAACTCTACCAGTCTAACTCTACCAGTCTAACTCTATCAGTCTACCAGTCTAACTCTATCAGTCTAACTCTATCAGTCTAACTCTACCAGTCTAACTCTACCAGTCTATCAGTCTAACTCTACCAGTCTAACTCTACCAGTCTAACTCTACCAGTCTATCAGTCTAACTCTACCAGTCTAACTCTATCAGTCTAACTCTACCAGTCTAACTCTATCAGTCTAACTCTACCAGTCTAACTCTATCAGTCTAACTCTACCAGTCTAACTCTACCAGTCTATCAGTCTAACTCTACCAGTCTAACTCTACCAGTCTAACTCTACCAGTCTACCAGTCTAACTCTACCAGTCTACCAGTCTAACTCTATCAGTCTAACTCTACCAGTCTACCAGTCTACCAGTCTACCAGTCTAACTCTACCAGTCTAACTCTACCAGTCTACCAGTCTAACTCTACCAGTCTACCAGTCTAACTCTATCAGTCTAACTCTACCAGTCTACCAGTCTACCAGTCTACCAGTCTACCAGTCTACCAGTCTAACTCTACCAGTCTAACTCTACCAGTCTACCAGTCTAACTCTACCAGTCTACCAGTCTAACTCTATCAGTCTAACTCTACCAGTCTGTCAGTCTAACTCTATCAGTCTAACTCTATCAGTCTATCAGTCTAACTCTATCAGTCTAACTCTACCAGTCTATCAGTCTAACTCTATCAGTCTAACTCTATCAGTCTGTCAGTCTAACTCTATCAGTCTAACTCTATCAGTCTATCAGTCTAACTCTATCAGTCTATCAGTCTAACTCTATCAGTCTAACTCTATCAGTCTAACTCTACCAGTCTAACTCTATCAGTCTAACTCTACCAGTCTAACTCTACCAGTCTAACTCTACCAGTCTAACTCTATCAGTCTATCAGTCTAACTCTATCAGTCTAACTCTATCAGTCTATCAGTCTAACTCTACCAGTCTAACTCTACCAGTCTAACTCTACCAGTCTAACTCTATCAGTCTAACTCTACCAGTCTAACTCTACCAGTCTAACTCTATCAGTCTATCAGTCTAACTATATCAGTCTGTCAGTCTAACTCTACCAGTCTAACTCTACCAGTCTAACTCTACCAGTCTAACTCTATCAGTCTACCAGTCTAACTCTATCAGTCTAACTCTACCAGTCTAACTCAGTCTAACTCTACCAGTCTAACTCTATCAGTCTAACTCTAACTCTGTCAGTCTAACTCTACCAGTCTAACTCTACCAGTCTAACTCTATCAGTCTACCAGTCTAACTCTATCAGTCTAACTCTATCAGTCTAACTCTACCAGTCTAACTCTACCAGTCTATCAGTCTAACTCTACCAGTCTAACTCTACCAGTCTATCAGTCTAACTCTACCAGTCTAACTCTATCAGTCTAACTCTACCAGTCTAACTCTATCAGTCTAACTCTACCAGTCTAACTCTATCAGTCTAACTCTACCAGTCTAACTCTACCAGTCTATCAGTCTAACTCTACCAGTCTAACTCTACCACTAAGTCTCTCTACCAGTCTATCAGTCTAACTCTACCAGTCTAACTCTATCAGTCTAACTCTACCAGTCTAACTCTACCAGTCTAACTCTACCAGTCTAACTCTATCAGTCTAACTCTACCAGTCTAACTCTATCAGTCTAACTCTACCAGTCTAACTCTATCAGTCTAACTCTATCAGTCTAACTCTATCAGTCTAACTCTACCAGTCTAACTCTATCAGTCTAACTCTACCAGTCTAACTCTATCAGTCTAACTCTATCAGTCTAACTCTAACTCTATCAGTCTAACTCTATCAGTCTAACTCTACCAGTCTAACTCTATCAGTCTAACTCTATCAGTCTAACTCTATCAGTCTAACTCTACCAGTCTACCAGTCTAACTCTACCAGTTTAACTCTATCAGTCTAACTCTATCAGTCTAACTCTACCAGTCTAAGTCTAACTCTACCAGTCTAACTCTATCAGTCTAACTCTATCAGTCTAACTCTATCAGTCTAACTCTACCTCTATCAGTCTAACTCTACAGTCTAACTCTACCAGTCTAAGTCTAACTCTACCAGTCTAACTCTCAGTCTAACTCTATCGGTCTAACTCTACCAGTCTAACTCTACCAGTCTAACTCTATCAGTCTAACTCTACCAGTCTAACTCTACCAGTCTACCAGTCTAACTCTACTACTCTACTAGTCTAACTCTACTACTCTAACTCTATCAGTCTAACTCTACCAGTCTAACTCTATCAGTCTTAACTCTATCAGTCTAACTCTATCAGTCTAACTCTACCAGTCTATCAGTCTAACTCTACCAGTCTAACTCTACCAGTCTAACTCTACCAGTCTAACTCTACCAGTCTAACTCTATCAGTCTAACTCTCAGTCTAACTCTATCAGTCTAACTCTACCAGTCTACCAGTCTAACTCTCAGTCTCTACTAGTCTAACTCTACTACTCTACTAGTCTAACTCTACTACTCTACTAGTCTAACTCTATCAGTCTAACTCTATCAGTCTAACTCTACCAGTCTAACTCTATCAGTCTAACTCTATCAGTCTAACTCTATCAGTCTAACTCTACCAGTCTAACTCTATCAGTCTAACTCTATCAGTCTAACTCTACCAGTCTATCAGTCTAACTCTATCAGTCTAACTCTATCAGTCTAAGTCTAACTCTATCAGTCTAACTCTATCAGTCTATCAGTCTAACTCTATCAGTCTATCAGTCTAACTCTATCAGTCTAACTCTATCAGTCTATCAGTCTAACTCTACCAGTCTAACTCTATCAGTCTAACTCTACCAGTCTAACTCTACCAGTCTAACTCTACCAGTCTAACTCTATCAGTCTATCAGTCTAACTCTATCAGTCTAACTCTATCAGTCTATCAGTCTAACTCTACCAGTCTAACTCTACCAGTCTAACTCTATCAGTCTAACTCTACCAGTCTAACTCTACCAGTCTAACTCTATCAGTCTATCAGTCTAACTATATCAGTCTGTCAGTCTAACTCTACCAGTCTAACTCTACCAGTCTAACTCTACCAGTCTAACTCTATCAGTCTACCAGTCTAACTCTACTAGTCTAACTCTATCAGTCTGTCAGTCTAACTCTACCAGTCTAACTCTATCAGTCTAACTCTATCAGTCTGTCAGTCTAACTCTACCAGTCTAACTCTACCAGTCTAACTCTATCAGTCTACCAGTCTAACTCTATCAGTCTAACTCTATCAGTCTAACTCTACCAGTCTAACTCTACCAGTCTATCAGTCTAACTCTACCAGTCTAACTCTACCAGTCTAACTCTACCAGTCTATCAGTCTAACTCTACCAGTCTAACTCTATCAGTCTAACTCTACCAGTCTAACTCTATCAGTCTAACTCTACCAGTCTAACTCTATCAGTCTAACTCTACCAGTCTAACTCTACCAGTCTATCAGTCTAACTCTACCAGTCTAACTCTACCAGTCTAACTCTACCAGTCTATCAGTCTAACTCTACCAGTCTAACTCTATCAGTCTAACTCTACCAGTCTAACTCTATCAGTCTAACTCTACCAGTCTAACTCTATCAGTCTAACTCTACCAGTCTAACTCTATCAGTCTAACTCTACCAGTCTAACTCTATCAGTCTAACTCTATCAGTCTAACTCTATCAGTCTAACTCTACCAGTCTAACTCTATCAGTCTAACTCTACCAGTTTAACTCTATCAGTCTAACTCTATCAGTCTAACTCTAACTCTACCAGTCTAACTCTATCAGTCTAACTCTACCAGTCTAACTCTATCAGTCTAACTCTATCAGTCTAACTCTATCAGTCTAACTATACCAGTCTATCAGTCTAACTCTACCAGTTTAACTCTATCAGTCTAACTCTATCAGTCTAACTCTACCAGTCTAACTCTAACTCTACCAGTCTAACTCTATCAGTCTAACTCTATCAGTCTAACTCTATCAGTCTAACTCTACCAGTCTAACTCTATCAGTCTAACTCTATCAGTCTAACTCTACCAGTCTAACTCTACCAGTCTAACTCTACCAGTCTAACTCTATCAGTCTAACTCTATCAGTCTAACTCTATCAGTCTAACTCTACCAGTCTAACTCTACCAGTCTAACTCTATCAGTCTAACTCTACCAGTCTAACTCTACCAGTCTACCAGTCTAACTCTACTACTCTACTAGTCTAACTCTACTACTCTACTAGTCTAACTCTACTACTCTACTAGTCTAACTCTATCAGTCTAACTCTACCAGTCTAACTCTATCAGTCTAACTTTACCAGTCTAACTCTACTACTCTACTAGTCTAACTCTACCAGTCTAACTCTACCAGTCTAACTCTACCAGTCTAACTCTATCAGTCTAACTCTACCAGTCTAACTCTACCAGTCTAACTCTATCAGTCTAACTCTACCAGTCTAACTCTATCAGTCTAACTCTATCAGTCTAACTCTACCAGTCTACCAGTCTAACTCTACTACTCTACTAGTCTAACTCTACTACTCTACTAGTCTAACTCTACTACTCTACTAGTCTAACTCTATCAGTCTAACTCTATCAGTCTAACTCTATCAGTCTAACTTTACCAGTCTAACTCTACTACTCTACTAGTCTAACTCTACCAGTCTAACTCTACCAGTCTAACTCTATCAGTCTAACTCTACCAGTCTAACTCTATCAGTCTAACTCTACCAGTCTAACTCTATCAGTCTAACTCTACTAGTCTAACTCTACCAGTCTAACTCTATCAGTCTAACTCTACCAGTCTAACTCTACCAGTCTAACTCTACCAGTCTACCAGTCTCTACTACTCTACTAGTCTAACTCTACTACTCTACTAGTCTAACTCTATCAGTCTAACTCTATCAGTCTAACTCTACCAGTCTAACTCTATCAGTCTAACTCTACCAGTCTAACTCTATCAGTCTAACTCTATCAGTCTAACTCTACCAGTCTGTCAGTCTAACTCTACCAGTCTAACTCTACCAGTCTACCTCTACTAGTCTAACTCTACAGTCTAACTCTACTCTACTAGTCTAACTCTACTACTCTCCTAGTCTAACTCTATCAGTCTAACTCTACCAGTCTAACTCTACCAGTCTAACTCTATCAGTCTAACTCTACCAGTCTAACTCTACCAGTCTAACTCTATCAGTCTAACTCTACCAGTCTAACTCTATCAGTCTAACTCTATCAGTCTAACTCTACCAGTCTAACTCTACCAGTCTAACTCAGTCTAACTCTACCAGTCTAACTCTACCACTCTACCAGTCTAACTCTACTACTCTACTAGTCTAACTCTACTACTCTACTAGTCTAACTCTACTACTCTACTAGTCTAACTCTATCAGTCTAACTCTACCAGTCTAACTCTATCAGTCTAACTCTATCAGTCTAACTTTACCAGTCTAACTCTACTACTCTACTAGTCTAACTCTACCAGTCTAACTCTACCAGTCTAACTCTATCAGTCTAACTCTATCAGTCTAACTCTACCAGTCTATCAGTCTAACTCTATCAGTCTAACTCTACCAGTCTGTCAGTCTAACTCTATCAGTCTAACTCTATCAGTCTAACTCTATCAGTCTAACTCTACCAGTCTAACTCTACCAGTCTAACTCTATCAGTCTAACTCTACCAGTCTAACTCTACCAGTCTAACTCTATCAGTCTGTCAGTCTAACTCTACCAGTCTAACTCTATCAGTCTAACTCTATCAGTCTGTCAGTCTAACTCTACCAGTCTAACTCTACCAGTCTAACTCTATCAGTCTACCAGTCTAACTCTATCAGTCTAACTCTATCAGTCTAACTCTACCAGTCTAACTCTACCAGTCTATCAGTCTAACTCTACCAGTCTAACTCTACCAGTCTAACTCTACCAGTCTATCAGTCTAACTCTACCAGTCTAACTCTATCAGTCTAACTCTACCAGTCTAACTCTATCAGTCTAACTCTACCAGTCTAACTCTATCAGTCTAACTCTACCAGTCTAACTCTACCAGTCTATCAGTCTAACTCTACCAGTCTAACTCTACCAGTCTAACTCTACCAGTCTACCAGTCTAACTCTACCAGTCTACCAGTCTAACTCTATCAGTCTAACTCTACCAGTCTACCAGTCTACCAGTCTAACTCTACCAGTCTAACTCTACCAGTCTACCAGTCTAACTCTACCAGTCTACCAGTCTAACTCTATCAGTCTAACTCTACCAGTCTACCAGTCTACCAGTCTACCAGTCTACCAGTCTACCAGTCTAACTCTACCAGTCTAACTCTACCAGTCTACCAGTCTAACTCTACCAGTCTACCAGTCTAACTCTATCAGTCTAACTCTACCAGTCTGTCAGTCTAACTCTATCAGTCTAACTCTATCAGTCTATCAGTCTAACTCTATCAGTCTAACTCTACCAGTCTATCAGTCTAACTCTATCAGTCTAACTCTATCAGTCTGTCAGTCTAACTCTATCAGTCTAACTCTATCAGTCTATCAGTCTAACTCTATCAGTCTATCAGTCTAACTCTATCAGTCTAACTCTATCAGTCTATCAGTCTAACTCTACCAGTCTAACTCTATCAGTCTAACTCTACCAGTCTAACTCTACCAGTCTAACTCTACCAGTCTAACTCTCAGTCTCAGTCTAACTCTATCAGTCTAACTCTCAGTCTAACTCTCTATCAGTCTAACTCTACCAGTCTAACTCTACCAGTCTAACTCTACCAGTCTAACTCTATCAGTCTAACTCTACCAGTCTAACTCTACCAGTCTAACTCTATCAGTCTATCAGTCTAACTATATCAGTCTGTCAGTCTAACTCTACCAGTCTAACTCTACCAGTCTAACTCTACCAGTCTAACTCTATCAGTCTACCAGTCTAACTCTACTAGTCTAACTCTATCAGTCTGTCAGTCTAACTCTACCAGTCTAACTCTATCAGTCTAACTCTATCAGTCTGTCAGTCTAACTCTACCAGTCTAACTCTACCAGTCTAACTCTATCAGTCTACCAGTCTAACTCTATCAGTCTAACTCTATCAGTCTAACTCTACCAGTCTAACTCTACCAGTCTATCAGTCTAACTCTACCAGTCTAACTCTACCAGTCTATCAGTCTAACTCTACCAGTCTAACTCTATCAGTCTAACTCTACCAGTCTAACTCTATCAGTCTAACTCTACCAGTCTAACTCTATCAGTCTAACTCTACCAGTCTAACTCTACCAGTCTATCAGTCTAACTCTACCAGTCTAACTCTACCAGTCTAACTCTACCAGTCTATCAGTCTAACTCTACCAGTCTAACTCTATCAGTCTAACTCTACCAGTCTAACTCTATCAGTCTAACTCTACCAGTCTAACTCTATCAGTCTAACTCTACCAGTCTAACTCTATCAGTCTAACTCTACCAGTCTAACTCTATCAGTCTAACTCTATCAGTCTAACTCTATCAGTCTAACTCTACCAGTCTAACTCTATCAGTCTAACTCTACCAGTTTAACTCTATCAGTCTAACTCTATCAGTCTAACTCTAACTCTACCAGTCTAACTCTATCAGTCTAACTCTACCAGTCTAACTCTATCAGTCTAACTCTATCAGTCTAACTCTATCAGTCTAACTCTACCAGTCTGTCAGTCTAACTCTATCAGTCTAACTCTATCAGTCTAACTCTATCAGTCTAACTCTACCAGTCTAACTCTAACTCTATCAGTCTAACTCTATCAGTCTAACTCTATCAGTCTAACTCTATCAGTCTAACTCTACCAGTCTAACTCTATCAGTCTAACTCTATCAGTCTAACTCTACCAGTCTAACTCTAACTCTACCAGTTTAACTCTATCAGTCTAACTCTATCAGTCTAACTCTACCAGTCTAACTCTACCAGTCTAACTCTATCAGTCTAACTCTACCAGTCTAACTCTACCAGTCTACCAGTCTAACTCTACTACTCTACTAGTCTAACTCTACTACTCTACTAGTCTAACTCTACTACTCTACTAGTCTAACTCTATCAGTCTAACTCTACCAGTCTAACTCTATCAGTCTAACTTTACCAGTCTAACTCTACTACTCTACTAGTCTAACTCTACCAGTCTAACTCTACCAGTCTAACTCTACCAGTCTAACTCTATCAGTCTAACTCTACCAGTCTAACTCTACCAGTCTAACTCTATCAGTCTAACTCTACCAGTCTAACTCTACCAGTCTAACTCTACCAGTCTAACTCTACCAGTCTAACTCTCTACTCTACTAGTCTAACTCTACTACTCTACTAGTCTAACTCTACCAGTCTAACTCTATCAGTCTAACTCTATCAGTCTAACTCTATCAGTCAGTCTAACTCTACTCTACAGTCTAACTCTACCAGTCTAACTCTACCAGTCTAACTCTATCAGTCTAACTCTACCAGTCTAACTCTATCAGTCTAACTCTACCAGTCTAACTCTATCAGTCTAACTCTACTAGTCTAACTCTACCAGTCTAACTCTATCAGTCTAACTCTACCAGTCTAACTCTACCAGTCTAACTCTACCAGTCTACTCCAGTCTAACTCTACCAGTCTAACTCTACCAGTCTACCAGTCTCTACTACTCTACTAGTCTAACTCTACTACTCTACTAGTCTAACTCTATCAGTCTAACTCTACCAGTCTATCAGTCTAACTCTACCAGTCTAACTCTATCAGTCTAACTCTACCAGTCTAACTCTATCAGTCTAACTCTACCAGTCTAACTCTATCAGTCTAACTCTACCAGTCTAACTCTACCAGTCTACCAGTCTCTACAACTCTACTAGTCTAACTCTCTAACTCTACTAGTCTAACTACTACTAGTCTAACTCTATCAGTCTAACTCTACCAGTCTAACTCTATCAGTCTTAACTCTATCAGTCTAACTCTACCAGTCTACCAGTCTAACTCTACCAGTCTAACTCTACCAGTCTAACTCTAACTCTATCAGTCTAACTCTACCAGTCTAACTCTATCAGTCTAACTCTATCAGTCTAACTCTAACTCTACCAGTCTACTCTACTAACTCTACCAGTCTCTCAGTCTAACTCTACCAGTCTAACTCAGTCTAACTCTCAGTCTAACTCTACCAGTCTAACTCTACTCTACTAGTCTAACTCTACTACTCTACTAGTCTAACTCTACTCACTCTACTAGTCTAACTCTATCAGTCTAACTCTACCAGTCTAACTCTATCAGTCTAACTCTATCAGTCTAACTCTACCAGTCTAACTCTACTACTCTACAGTCTAACTCTACCAGTCTAACTCTACCAGTCTAACTCTATCAGTCTAACTCTACCAGTCTAACTCTATCAGTCTACTCTCAGTCTAACTCTATCAGTCTAACTCTAGTCTCATCAGTCTAACTCTATCAGTCTAACTCTACTCAGTCTCTAATCAGTCTATCAGTCTAACTCTACCAGTCTAACTCTCAGTCCAGTCTAACTCTACCAGTCTAACTCTAACTCTATCAGTCTACCAGTCTAACTCTACTAGTCTAACTCTAGTCTGTCAGTCTAACTCTACCAGTCTAACTCTATCAGTCTAACTCTATCAGTCTAACTCTATCAGTCTAACTCTATCAGTCTAACTCTACCAGTCTAACTCTATCAGTCTAACTCAGTCTAACTCTACCAGTCTAACTCTACCAGTCTAACTCTACAGTCTATCAGTCTAACTCTACCAGTCTAACTCTATCAGTCTAACTCTACCAGTCTAACTCTATCAGTCTAACTCTACCAGTCTAACTCTATCAGTCTAACTCTACCAGTCTAACTCTACCAGTCTCAGTCTAACTCTACCAGTCTAACTCTACCAGTCTAACTCTACCAGTCTATCAGTCTAACTCTACCAGTCTAACTCTATCAGTCTAACTCTACCAGTCTAACTCTATCAGTCTAACTCTACCAGTCTAACTCTATCAGTCTAACTCTACCAGTCTAACTCTATCAGTCTAACTCTACCAGTCTAACTCTATCAGTCTAACTCTATCAGTCTAACTCTATCAGTCTAACTCTACCAGTCTAACTCTATCAGTCTAACTCTACCAGTTTAACTCTATCAGTCTAACTCTATCAGTCTAACTCTATCAGTCTAACTCTACCAGTCTAACTCTATCAGTCTAACTCTACCAGTCTAACTCTATCAGTCTAACTCTATCAGTCTAACTCTATCAGTCTAACTATACCAGTCTATCAGTCTAACTCTACCAGTTTAACTCTACCAGTCTAACTCTACTACTCTACTAGTCTAACTCTACTACTCTACTAGTCTAACTCTACTACTCTACTAGTCTAACTCTATCAGTCTAACTCTACCAGTCTAACTCTATCAGTCTAACTCTATCAGTCTAACTTTACCAGTCTAACTCTACTACTCTACTAGTCTAACTCTACCAGTCTAACTCTACCAGTCTAACTCTATCAGTCTAACTCTACCAGTCTAACTCTATCAGTCTAACTCTACCAGTCTAACTCTATCAGTCTAACTCTACTAGTCTAACTCTACCAGTCTAACTCTATCAGTCTAACTCTACCAGTCTAACTCTACCAGTCTAACTCTACCAGTCTAACTCTACCAGTCTAACTCTACCAGTCTACCAGTCTCTACTACTCTACTAGTCTAACTCTACTACTCTACTAGTCTAACTCTATCAGTCTAACTCTACCAGTCTATCAGTCTAACTCTACCAGTCTAACTCTATCAGTCTAACTCTACCAGTCTAACTCTATCAGTCTAACTCTACCAGTCTAACTCTATCAGTCTAACTCTACCAGTCTAACTCTACCAGTCTACCAGTCTCTACTACTCTACTAGTCTAACTCTACTACTCTACTAGTCTAACTCTACTACTCTCCTAGTCTAACTCTATCAGTCTAACTCTACCAGTCTAACTCTATCAGTCTTAACTCTATCAGTCTAACTCTACCAGTCTACCAGTCTAACTCTACCAGTCTAACTCTACCAGTCTAACTCTAACTCTACCAGTCTAACTCTATCAGTCTAACTCTACCAGTCTAACTCTATCAGTCTAACTCTACCAGTCTGTCAGTCTAACTCTATCAGTCTAACTCTATCAGTCTAACTCTACCAGTCTAACTCTATCAGTCTAACTCTATCAGTCTAACTCTAACTCTACCAGTCTAACTCTACCAGTCTCTCAGTCTAACTCTACCAGTCTAACTCTATCAGTCTAACTCTACCAGTCTAACTCTACTACTCTACTAGTCTAACTCTACTACTCTACTAGTCTAACTCTACTACTCTACTAGTCTAACTCTATCAGTCTAACTCTACCAGTCTAACTCTATCAGTCTAACTCTATCAGTCTAACTTTACCAGTCTAACTCTACTACTCTACTAGTCTAACTCTACCAGTCTAACTCTACCAGTCTAACTCTATCAGTCTAACTCTATCAGTCTCTAAGTCTATCAGTCTAACTCTATCAGTCTAACTCTAGTCTGTCTGGTCTAACTCTATCAGTCTAACTCTATCAGTCTATCAGTCTCTATAGTCTCAGTCTCTAGTCAGTCTAACTCTACCAGTCTAACTCTACCAGTCTAACTCTACCAGTCTAACTCTATCAGTCTAACTAACTCTACAGTCTAACTCTATCAGTCTGTCAGTCTACTCTACCAGTCTAACTCTATCAGTCTAACTCTATCAGTCTGTCAGTCTAACTCTACCAGTCTAACTCTACCAGTCTAACTCTATCAGTCTACCAGTCTAACTCTATCAGTCTAACTCTATCAGTCTAACTCTACCAGTCTAACTCTACCAGTCTATCAGTCTAACTCTACCAGTCTAACTCTACCAGTCTAACTCTACCAGTCTATCAGTCTAACTCTACCAGTCTAACTCTATCAGTCTAACTCTACCAGTCTAACTCTATCAGTCTAACTCTACCAGTCTAACTCTATCAGTCTAACTCTACCAGTCTAACTCTACCAGTCTATCAGTCTAACTCTACCAGTCTAACTCTACCAGTAACTCTACCAGTCTATCAGTCTAACTCTACCAGTCTAACTCTATCAGTCTAACTCTACCAGTCTAACTCTATCAGTCTAACTCTACCAGTCTAACTCTATCAGTCTAACTCTACCAGTCTAACTCTATCAGTCTAACTCTACCAGTCTAACTCTATCAGTCTAACTCTATCAGTCTAACTCAGTCTAACTCTACCAGTCTAACTCTATCAGTCTAACTCTACCAGTTTAACTCTATCAGTCTAACTCTATCAGTCTAACTCTAACTCTACCAGTCTAACTCTATCAGTCTAACTCTACCAGTCTAACTCTATCAGTCTAACTCCATCAGTCTAACTCTATCAGTTTAACTATACCAGTCTATCAGTCTAACTCTACCAGTTTAACTCTACCAGTCTAACTCTACTACTCTACTAGTCTAACTCTACTACTCTACTAGTCTAACTCTACTACTCTACTAGTCTAACTCTATCAGTCTAACTCTACCAGTCTAACTCTATCAGTCTAACTCTATCAGTCTAACTTTACCAGTCTAACTCTACTACTCTACTAGTCTAACTCTACCAGTCTAACTCTACCAGTCTAACTCTATCAGTCTAACTCTACCAGTCTAACTCTATCAGTCTAACTCTACCAGTCTAACTCTATCAGTCTAACTCTACTAGTCTAACTCTACCAGTCTAACTCTATCAGTCTAACTCTACCAGTCTAACTCTACCAGTCTAACTCTACCAGTCTAACTCTATCAGTCTAACTCTACCAGTCTAACTCTACCAGTCTACCAGTCTCTACTACTCTACTAGTCTAACTCTACTACTCTACTAGTCTAACTCTATCAGTCTAACTCTACCAGTCTATCAGTCTAACTCTACCAGTCTAACTCTATCAGTCTAACTCTACCAGTCTATCTCTATCAGTCTAACTCTACCAGTCTAACTCTACCAGTCTACCAGTCTCTACTACTCTACTAGTCTAACTCTACTACTCTACTAGTCTAACTCTACTACTCTCCTAGTCTAACTCTATCAGTCTAACTCTACCAGTCTAACTCTATCAGTCTAACTCTACCAGTCTACCAGTCTAACTCTACCAGTCTAACTCTACCAGTCTAACTCTAACTCTACCAGTCTAACTCTACCAGTCTAACTCTATCAGTCTAACTCTACCAGTCTAACTCTATCAGTCTAACTCTATCAGTCTAACTCTACCAGTCTGTCAGTCTAACTCTATCAGTCTAACTCTATCAGTCTAACTCTACCAGTCTAACTCTATCAGTCTAACTCTAACTCTACCAGTCTAACTCTACCAGTCTCTCAGTCTAACTCTACCAGTCTAACTCTATCAGTCTAACTCTACCAGTCTAACTCTACTACTCTACTAGTCTAACTCTACTACTCTACTAGTCTAACTCTATCAGTCTAACTCTACCAGTCTAACTCTATCAGTCTAACTCTATCAGTCTAACTCTAACTCTATCAGTCTAACTCTATCAGTCTAACTCTACCAGTCTAACTCTATCAGTCTAACTCTATCAGTCTAACTCTATCAGTCTACCAGGCTAACTCTACTACTCTACTAGTCTAACTCTATCGGTCTAACTCTACCAGTCTAACTCTATCAGTCTAACTCTACCAGTCTAACTCTACCAGTCTAACTCTACCAGTCTACCAGTCTAACTCTACTACTCTACTAGTCTAACTCTACTACTCTAACTCTATCAGTCTAACTCTACCAGTCTAACTCTATCAGTCTTAACTCTATCAGTCTAACTCTACCAGTCTAACTCTATCAGTCTTAACTCTATCAGTCTAACTCTACCAGTCTATCAGTCTAACTCTACCAGTCTAACTCTACCAGTCTAACTCTACCAGTCTAACTCTACCAGTCTAACTCTATCAGTCTAACTCTACCAGTCTAACTCTACCAGTCTGTCAGTCTAACTCTACCAGTCTAACTCTACCAGTCTAACTCTACCAGTCTAACTCTATCAGTCTAACTCTACCAGTCTAACTCTACTACTCTACTAGTCTAACTCTACCAGTCTAACTCTACCAGTCTAACTCTACCAGTCACCAGTCTCTAACTCTACCAGTCTAACCAGTCTAACTCCAGTCTAACTCTAGTCAGTCTAACTCTATCAGTCTAACTCTACCAGTCTAACTCTATCAGTCTAACTCTATCAGTCTAAACCAGTCTACCAGTCTATCAGTCTAACTCTCTACTCTACCAGTCTAACTCTACCAGTCTAACTCTACTAGTCTAACTCTATCAGTCTAACTCTATCAGTCTAACTCTATCAGTCTAACTCTACCAGTCTACCAGTCTAACTCTATCAGTCTAACTCTATCAGTCTAACTTTACCAGTCTAACTCTACTACTCTACTAGTCTAACTCTACCAGTCTAACTCTACCAGTCTAACTCTACCAGTCTAACTCTACCAGTCTAACTCTATCAGTCTAACTCTACCAGTCTAACTCTATCAGTCTAACTCTAGTCTAGTCTAACTCTACCAGTCTAACTCTACCTATCAGTCTAAGTCTAACTCTACCAGTCTAACTCTACCAGTCTAACTCTACCAGTCTAACAGTCTAATCAGTCTAACTCTCAGTCTCTATCAGTCTAACTCTATCAGTCCAGTCTAACTCTACCAGTCTAACTCTATCAGTCTAACTCTAGTCTGTCAGTCTAACTCTACCAGTCTAACTCTCTACTCAGTCTAACTCTACCAGTCTAACTCTATCAGTCTAACTCTACCAGTCTAACTCTACCAGTCTAACTCTAGTCCAGTCTAACAGTCTAACTATCAGTCTAACTCTACCAGTCTATCAGTCTAACTCTACCAGTCTAACTCTATCAGTCTAACTCTACCAGTCTAACTCTATCAGTCTAACTCTACCAGTCTAACTCTATCAGTCTAACTCTACCAGTCTAACTCTACTCAGTCTAACTCTACCAGTCTAACTCTACCAGTCTACCAGTCTAACTCTACCAGTCTACTCAGTCTAACTCTCAGTCTAACTCTATCACTCTACCAGTCTAACTCTAGTCTAGTCTGTCAGTCTAACTCTAGTCTAACTCTACCAGTCTAACTCTACCAGTCTAACTCCAGTCTAACTCTACCAGTCTAACTCTACCAGTCTAATCAGTCTAACTCTATCAGTCTAACTCTACCAGTCTAACTCTACCAGTCTAACAGTCTACCTCTAGTCTAACTCATCAGTCTAACTCTACCAGTCTAACTCTACCTCTAACTCTACCAGTCTAACTCTACCAGTCTACTCTACTCTACTCTAGTCTAAACTCTACAGTCTACTAGTCTAACTCTATCAGTCTAACTAGTCTAACTCTATCAGTCTAACTCTATCAGTCTAACTCTATCAGTCTAACTCTATCAGTCTAACTCTACCAGTCTCTACTACTCTACCCTCAGTCTAACTCTCTAACTCATCAGTCTACAGTCTAACTCTATCAGTCTAACTCTACCAGTCTATCAGTCTAACTCTACCAGTCTACCAGTCTCTATCAGTCTAACTCTACCAGTCTAACTCTACCAGTCTAACTCTATCAGTCTAACTCTATCAGTCTAACTCTACCAGTCTAACTCTACCAGTCTAACTACTTCCAGTCTAACTCTACTACTCTCAGTCTCTACCAGTCTACTCTGCCAGTCTAACTCTACCAGTCTACCAGTCTCTACTACTCTACTAGTCTAACTCTCTACTCTACTAGTCTAACTCTATCAGTCTAACTCTACCAGTCTAACTCTACCAGTCTAACTCTACCAGTCTAACTCTATCAGTCTAACTCTATCAGTCTAACTCTACAGTCTAACTCTACCAGTCTAACTCTACTCTCAGTCTAACTCTACCAGTCTAACTCTACCAGTCTACCAGTCTCTACTACTCTACTAGTCTAACTCTACTCTAACTCTACTAGTCTAACTCTACCAGTCTAACTCTATCAGTCTAACTCTACCAGTCTAACTCTATCAGTCTAACAGTCTAACTCTACCAGTCTACCAGTCTAACTCTACCAGTCTAACTCTACCAGTCTAAACAGTCTAACTCTACCAGTCTAACTCTATCAGTCTAACTCTACCACTCTAACTCTACTATCAGTCTAACTCTACCAGTCTAACTCTCAGTCTAACTCTTACTCTCAGTCTAACTCTAACTCTATCAGTCTAACTCTATCAGTCTAACTCTACCAGTCTAACTCTATCAGTCTAACTCTATCAGTCTAAGTCTAACTCTACCAGTCTAACTCTACCAGTCTCTCAGTCTAACTCTACCAGTCTAACTCTACCAGTCTAACTCTACCAGTCTAACTCTACTCAGTCTAACTAGTCTAACTCTCTACTCTACTAGTCTAACTCTACTACTCTACTAGTCTAACTCTATCAGTCTAACTCTACCAGTCTAACTCTATCAGTCTAACTCTATCAGTCTAACTCTACCAGTCTAACTCTATCAGCCTAACTCTACCAGTCTAACTCTACCAGTCTAACTCTACCAGTCTAACTCTATCAGTCTAACTCTATCAGTCTAACTCTACCAGTCTATCAGTCTAACTCTATCAGTCTAACTCTATCAGTCTGTCAGTCTAACTCTATCAGTCTAACTCTATCAGTCTATCAGTCTAACTATACCAGTCTCAGTCTACCAGTCTAACTCTACCAGTCTAACTCTACCAGTCTAACTCTACCAGTCTAACTCTATCAGTCTAACCAGTCTAACTCTACTAGTCTAACTCTATCAGTCTGTCAGTCTAACTCTACCAGTCTAACTCTATCAGTCTAACTCTATCAGTCTGTCAGTCTAACTCTACCAGTCTAACTCTACCAGTCTAACTCTATCAGTCTACCAGTCTAACTCTATCAGTCTAACTCTATCAGTCTAACTCTACCAGTCTAACTCTACCAGTCTATCAGTCTAACTCTACCAGTCTAACTCTACCAGTCTAACTCTACCAGTCTAATCAGTCTAACTCTACCAGTCTAACTCTATCA
>NW_027040276.1:0-75000 GCF_034236695.1 Oncorhynchus nerka
CAACAGGTGTAGTAGACCTCACAGTGAAATGCTGAATACAACAGGTGTAGTAGACCTTACAGTGAAATGCTGAATACAACAGGTGTAGTAGACCTCACAGTGAAATGCTGAATACAACAGGTGTAGTAGACCTCACAGTGAAATGCTGAATACAACAGGTGTAGTAGACCTTACAGTGAAATGCTGAATACAACAGGTGTAGTAGACCTTACAGTGAAATGCTGAATACAACAGGTGTAGTAGACCTCACAGTGAAATGCTGAATACAACAGGTGTAGTAGACCTTACAGTGAAATGCTGAATACAACAGGTGTAGTAGACCTTACAGTGAAATGCTGAATACAACAGGTGTAGTAGACCTTACAGTGAAATGCTGAATACAACAGGTGTAGTAGACCTCACAGTGAAATGCTGAATACAACAGGTGTAGTAGACCTCACAGTGAAATGCTGAATACAACAGGTGTAGTAGACCTTACAGTGAAATGCTGAATACAACAGGTGTAGTAGACCTTACAGTGAAATGCTGAATACAACAGGTGTAGTAGACCTTACAGTGAAATGCTGAATACAACAGGTGTAGTAGACCTCACAGTGAAATGCTGAATACAACAGGTGTAGTAGACCTTACAGTGAAATGCTGAATACAACAGGTGTAGTAGACCTTACAGTGAAATGCTGAATACAACAGGTGTAGTAGACCTTACAGTGAAATGCTGAATACAACAGGTGTAGTAGACCTTACAGTGAAATGCTGAATACAACAGGTGTAGTAGACCTTACAGTGAAATGCTGAATACAACAGGTGTAGTAGACCTTACAGTGAAATGCTGGAATACAACAGGTGTAGTAGACCTTACAGTGAAATGCTGAATACAACAGGTGTAGTAGACCTTACAGTGAAATGCTGAATACAACAGGTGTAGTAGACCTTACAGTGAAATGCTGAATACAACAGGTGTAGTAGACCTTACAGTGAAATGCTGAATACAACAGGTGTAGTAGACCTCACAGTGAAATGCTGAATACAACAGGTGTAGTAGACCTTACAGTGAAATGCTGAATACAACAGGTGTAGTAGACCTTACAGTGAAATGCTGAATACAACAGGTGTAGTAGACCTTACAGTGAAATGCTGAATACAACAGGTGTAGTAGACCTTACAGTGAAATGCTGAATACAACAGGTGTAGTAGACCTTACAGTGAAATGCTGAATACAACAGGTGTAGTAGACCTTACAGTGAAATGCTGAATACAACAGGTGTAGTAGACCTTACAGTGAAATGCTGAATACAACAGGTGTAGTAGACCTCACAGTGAAATGCTGAATACAACAGGTGTAGTAGACCTTACAGTGAAATGCTGAATACAACAGGTGTAGTAGACCTTACAGTGAAATGCTGAATACAACAGGTGTAGTAGACCTTACAGTGAAATGCTGAATACAACAGGTGTAGTAGACCTTACAGTGAAATGCTGAATACAACAGGTGTAGTAGACCTTACAGTGAAATGCTGAATACAACAGGTGTAGTAGACCTTACAGTGAAATGCTGAATACAACAGGTGTAGTAGACCTTACAGTGAAATGCTGAATACAACAGGTGTAGTAGACCTTACAGTGAAATGCTGAATACAACAGGTGTAGTAGACCTTACAGTGAAATGCTGAATACAACAGGTGTAGTAGACCTTACAGTGAAATGCTGAATACAACAGGTGTAGTAGACCTTACAGTGAAATGCTGAATACAACAGGTGTAGTAGACCTCACAGTGAAATGCTGAATACAACAGGTGTAGTAGACCTTACAGTGAAATGCTGAATACAACAGGTGTAGTAGACCTTACAGTGAAATGCTGAATACAACAGGTGTAGTAGACCTTACAGTGAAATGCTGAATACAACAGGTGTAGTAGACCTTACAGTGAAATGCTGAATACAACAGGTGTAGTAGACCTTACAGTGAAATGCTGAATACAACAGGTGTAGTAGACCTTACAGTGAAATGCTGAATACAACAGGTGTAGTAGACCTCACAGTGAAATGCTGAATACAACAGGTGTAGTAGACCTTACAGTGAAATGCTGAATACAACAGGTGTAGTAGACCTTACAGTGAAATGCTGAATACAACAGGTGTAGTAGACCTCACAGTGAAATGCTGAATACAACAGGTGTAGTAGACCTTACAGTGAAATGCTGAATACAACAGGTGTAGTAGACCTTACAGTGAAATGCTGAATACAACAGGTGTAGTAGACCTTACAGTGAAATGCTGAATACAACAGGTGTAGTAGACCTTACAGTGAAATGCTGAATACAACAGGTGTAGTAGACCTTACAGTGAAATGCTGAATACAACAGGTGTAGTAGACCTTACAGTGAAATGCTGAATACAACAGGTGTAGTAGACCTTACAGTGAAATGCTGAATACAACAGGTGTAGTAGACCTTACAGTGAAATGCTGAATACAACAGGTGTAGTAGACCTTACAGTGAAATGCTGAATACAACAGGTGTAGTAGACCTCACAGTGAAATGCTGAATACAACAGGTGTAGTAGACCTTACAGTGAAATGCTGAATACAACAGGTGTAGTAGACCTCACAGTGAAATGCTGAATACAACAGGTGTAGTAGACCTTACAGTGAAATGCTGAATACAACAGGTGTAGTAGACCTTACAGTGAAATGCTGAATACAACAGGTGTAGTAGACCTTACAGTGAAATGCTGAATACAACAGGTGTAGTAGACCTTACAGTGAAATGCTGAATACAACAGGTGTAGGCCTTACAGTGAAATGCTGAATACAACAGGTGTAGGCCTTATAGTGAAATGCTGAATACAACAGGTGTAGTAGACCTCACAGTGAAATGCTGAATACAACAGGTGTAGTAGACCGTACAGTGAAATGCTGAATACAACAGGTGTAGTAGACCTCACAGTGAAATGCTGAATACAACAGGTGTAGGCCTTACAGTGAAATGCTGAATACAACAGGTGTAGGCCTTACAGTGAAATGCTGAATACAACAGGTGTAGGCCTTACAGTGAAATGCTGAATACAACAGGTGTAGTAGACCTTACAGTGAAATGCTGAATACAACAGGTGTAGTAGCCTACAGTGAAATGCTGAATACAACAGGTGTAGTAGACCTTACAGTGAGGAAATACTGAATACAACAGGTGTAGTAGACCTCACAGTGAAATACTGAATACTGTGGTGTAGTAGGCCTCACAGTGAAATGCTGAATACATAGTGTAGTGAACCTCACAGTGGAAATGCTGAATACAACAGGTGTAGTAGACCTCACAGTGAAATACTGAATACAACAGGTGTAGTAGACCTCACAGTGAAATGCTGAATACAGCAGGTGCCCTAACCAATAGTGAAAAAAGGTATTAGTGAAATACTGAACAACAGGTGTAGTAGACCTCAAGTGAAATAAAACAACAGGTTAGTAAAAAAGACAGGCTATACAACAGGTGTAGAGGTTATATACAGTGAGAGGTTATATACAGTAGGTGTACTATATACAGTAGAAAGCTGAATACAACAGTAGAGCACAGTGAAATGCTGACTTACAGGCCTAACCAATAGTGCTATAGGTGAACAATAGGATATATACAGCGGTAAAGACTATATACAGTAGATATATACAATGAGGGCTATATACAGTAGAAGGCTATATACAGTAGAGAGGTTATATACAGTAGAGAGAGACTATATACAGTAGAAGGATATATACAGTAGGGGCTATATACAGTGAGAGAGGCTACATACAGTAGAAGAGGGCTATATACAGTAGAGAGGGCTACATACAGTAGAAGGCTATATACAGTAGAGAGGCTATAACAGAAGAGAGGCTATATACAGTAGAGGGGCTATATACAGTAGAGGGCTACATACAGTAGAGAGGTTATATACAGTAGAGGGGCTATATACAGTAGAGAGGCTATATACAGTAGAGGGCTATATACAGTAGAGAGGCTATATACAGTAGAGGCTATATACAGTAGAGAGGCTACATACAGTAGAGAGGCTACATACAGTAGAGAGAGGCTATATACAGTAGAGAGGCTATATACAGTAGAGAGGCTACATACAGTAGAGAGGCTATATACAGTAGAGAGGCTATATACAGTAGAGAGGCTATATACAGTAGAGGGCTATATACAGTAGAGAGGCTATATACAGTAGAGAGGCTATATACAGTAGAGGGGCTATATACAGTAGAGGCTATATACAGTAGGGGCTATATACAGTAGAGAGGCTATAACAGTAGAGGCTATATACAGTAGAGTGGCTATATACAGTAGAGGCTATATACAGTAGAGAGACTATATACAGTAGTGTGGCTATATACAGTAGAGGGGCTATATACATTAAGAGAGACTATATACAGTAGAGGCTATATACAGTAGAGAGGCTATATACAGTAGAGAGGCTATATACAGTAGTGAGGCTATATACAGTAGAGAGGCTATATACAGTAGAGAGACTATAAACAGTAGAGGCTATATACAGTAGAGAGGCTATATACAGTAGAGAGGCTATATACAGTAGAGGGGCTATATACAGTAGAGAGGCTATATACAGTAGAGAGGCTATATACAGTAGAGGGGCTATATACAGTAGAGAGGCTATAACAGAAGAGAGGCTATATACAGTAGAGGGGCTATATACAGTAGAGGCTATATACAGTAGAGAGGCTATATACAGTAGAGGGGCTACATACAGTAGAGAGGTTATATACAGTAGAGGGGCTATATACAGTAGAGAGGCTATATACAGTAGAGAGGCTATATACAGTAGAGGGGCTATATACAGTAGAGAGGCTATATACAGTAGAGGGGCTATATACAGTAGAGAGGCTATATACAGTAGAGAGGCTATATACAGTAGAGAGGCTATATACAGTAGAGAGGCTATAACAGTAGAGAGGCTATATACAGTAGAGTGGCTATATACAGTAGAGGGGCTATATACAGTAGAGAGACTATATACAGTAGTGAGGCTATATACAGTAGAGAGGCTATATACAGTAGCGAGGCTATATACAGTAGAGAGGCTGTATACAGTAGAGAGGCTATATACAGTAGAGAGGCTATATACAGTAGTGAGGCTATATACAGTAGAGAGGCTATATACAGTAGAGAGACTATAAACAGTAGAGGCTATATACAGTAGAGTGGCTATATACAGTAGAGAGGCTATATACAGTAGAGAGACTATAAACAGTAGAGGCTATATACAGTAGAGAGACTATATACAGTAGAGGGGCTACATACAGTAGAGGCTATATACAGTAGAGGGCTATATACAGTAGAGAGACTATATACAGTAGTGAGGCTGTATACAGTAGAGAGACTATAAACAGTAGAGGCTATATACAGTAGAGAGGCTATACAGTAGAGGGCTATATACAGTAGAGAGACTATAAACAGTAGAGGCTATATACAGTAGAGAGGCTCTATACAGTAGAGAGGCTATATACAGTAGAGAGGCTATATACAGTAGAGAGGATATAACAGTAGAGAGGCTATATACAGCAGAGAGGCTATATACAGTAGAGAGGCTATAACAGTAGAGAGGCTATATACAGTAGAGAGGCTATATACAGTAGAGGGGCTATATACAGTAGAGGGCTATATACAGTAGAGGGGCTATAACAGAGAGGCTATATACAGTAGAGGGGCTATATACAGTAGAGGCTAGATACAGTAGAGGCTATATACAGTAGAGGGGCTATATACAGTAGAGGGGCTATATACAGTAGAGGCTATATACAGTAGAGGCTATATACAGTAGAGAGGCTATATACAGTAGAGAGGCTATAAACAGTAGAGGCTATATACATTAGTGAGGCTATATACAGTAGAGAGGCTATATACAGAAGAGACTATATACAGTAGAGAGGCTATATACAGTAGAGGCTATATACAGTAGAGGCTATATACAGTAGAGAGGCTATATACAGAGGCTATATACAGTAGAGAGGCTATATACAATAGAGAGGCTATATACAGTAGACGGGCTATATACAGTAGAGAGGCTATATACAGTAGAGGCTATATACAGTAGAGAGGTTATATACAGTAGAGAGGT
This sequence comes from Oncorhynchus nerka, assembly GCF_034236695.1. Lineage (NCBI taxonomy): Eukaryota > Metazoa > Chordata > Actinopteri > Salmoniformes > Salmonidae > Oncorhynchus > Oncorhynchus nerka. The sequence continues at coordinate 6,109 of NW_027040276.1, forward strand.
TATATACAGTAGAGGCTATATACAGTAGAGAGGCTATATACAGTAGAGAGGCTATATACAGTAGAGAGGCTATATACAGTAGAGAGGCTATATACATTAGTCCTCTGTCTAGAAACAGCAGCTACATCCTCAGGGCAGAGATCCTCAGTGTAGTGCACTATGTAGGGAATAGGGGGCCTTTTGGGACATATGCTTGTCTAGAAACAGCAGCTACATCCTCCGGGCAGAGATCCTCAGTGATCCATGACCAGTCTTTCAAAGCACTTCATGGCTACGGACTATGGTGGTCTGCTTGAAACATGTGGGTATTACAGACTCAGACAGGGACATGTTGAAAATGTCAGTGAAGACACCTGCCAGTTGGTCAGCACATGCCTATCAACATATGTTTCCCATACCAATAAAGCCTCTTACAATGAAATTGAATTGAATTCTGAGAAAGATAGAAAGAGAGACAGAGAGAGAGAGAGAGAAGAGAGAGAGCGAGAGAGAGAGAGAAGAGAGAGAGAGAGAGAGAGAAGAGAGAGAGAGAGAGAGAGAGAGAGAGAGAGAGAGAGAGAGAGAGAGAGAGAGAGAGAGAGAAGAGAGAGAGAGAGAGAGATAATAGAGAGATAGAGATAGAAAGAGATAGGAGAGAGAAGATAGAGGAGAGAAGAGAGAGAGAAGAGAGAGAGGAGAGGAGAGAGAGAGGAGAGAGAGAGGAGAGAGAGAGAGAGAGAGAGAGAGAGAAGAGAGAGAGAGAGAGAGAGATACACAGAGAGAGAGAGAGAGAGAGAGAGAGAGAGAGAGATACACAGAGAGAGAGAGAGAGAGAGAGAGAGAGAGAGAGAGAGAGAGAGAGAGAGAGAGAGAGAGACAGGGCTACAGATTATTGTGAAAACTGGTCCCAGCACCAACCACTGTGTGATAGGTGGAAGCAGAGGTAGGGGTGAATTGAGGCACTTATCTCAGTGGGAGGAGAGCTCAAACTCAATATTGATGGGACTGTTTTCCCCTTCCTCACACCTCAGAGAAAAGCACACAGCTGGAGTCCTGAGGGGGAGGACATGATAAACAAGAGGATTGGAGATGTTGTTTTAGTTAGAGACAATTTCTCCCCACGCAGGTCAAACTATTTCCTCTGTAGATTAACATGTAGAGTTCCATGGACATTTCAGCTGATGGGCCACATAGTGTTTACTGACAGTAGATGTACAGCCCTATTCCCTATATAGTGCACTACTTTAGACCAGAGCCCTATAGAACCCTATTCACTATATATAGTGCACTACTTTAGACCAGGACCCTATAGAACCCTATTCCCTACATTCCCAACACTCTAACCACTAGGATACTGGCCCAACACACTAACCAGTAGGCTACTGACCCAAACTCTAACCACTAGTCTACTGGCCCAACAATCTAACCACTAGGCTACTTCCCAACACTCTAACCACTAGGATACTGGCCCAACACTCTAACCACTAGGATACTGGCCCAACACTCTAACCACTAGGATACTGGCCCAACACTCTAACCACTAGGATACTGACCCAACACTCTAACCACTAGGCTACTGGCCTAACACTCGAACCACTAGACTACTGGCCCAACACTCTAACCACCAGGCTACTGGCCCAACACTCTAACCACTAGGCTACTGGCCCAACACTCTAACCACTAGGCTACTGGCCCAACACTCTAACCACTAGGATACTGGGCTACTGGCCCAACACTCTAACCACTAGGCTACTGGCCCAACACTCTAACCACTAGGATACTGGCCCAACACTCTAACCACTAGGATACTGGCCCAACACTCTAACCACTAGGCTACTGGCCCAACACTCTAACCACTAGGCTACTGGCCCAACACTCTAACCACTAGGCTACTGGCCCAACACTCGAACCACTAGGCTACTGGCCCAACACTCTAACCATTAGGATACTGACCCAACACTCTAACCATTAGGCTACTGGCCCAACACTCTAACCACTAGGCTACTGGCCCAACACTCTAACCACTAGGCTACTGGCCCAACACAAACACTAACCACTAGGCTACTGGCCCAACACTCTAACCACTAGGCTACTGGCCTAACACTCTAACCACTAGGCTACCTGCCCAACACTCTAACCACTAGGCTACTGGCCCAACACTCTAACCACTAACCAGACTACTGGCCCAACACTCTAACCACTAGGCTACTGGCCTAACACTCTAACAACTAGGCTACTGGCCCAACACTCTAACCACTAGGCTACTGGCCTAACACTCTAACCACTAGGCTACTGGCCCAACACTCTAACCACTAGGCTACTGGCCCAACACTCTAACCACTAGGATACTGACCCAACACTCTAACCACTAGGCTACTGGTCCAACACTCTAACCACTAGGCTACTGGCCCAACACTCTAACCACTAGGCTACTGGCCAAACACTGTAACCACTAGGATACTGACCCAACACTCTAACCACTAGGCTACCGGCCCAACACTCTAACCAGTAGGCTACTGGCCCAACACTCTAACCACTAGGCTACTGGCCCAACACTCTAACCACTAGGATACTGACCCAACACTCTAACCACTAGGCTACTGGCCCAACACTCAAACGACTAGACTACTGGCCCAACACTCTAACCACTAGGCTACTGGCCCAACACTCTAACCACTAGGCTACTGGCCCAACACTCTAACCACTAGGCTACTGGCCCAACACTCTAACCACTAGGCTACTGGCCCAACACTCTAACCACTAGGCTACTGGCCCAACACTCTAACCACTAGGATACTGGCCCAACACTCTAACCACCAGGCTACTGGCCCAACACTCTAAACACTAGGCTACTGGCCCAACACTCTAACCATTAGGATACTGACCCAACACTCTAACCACTAGGATACTGACCCAACACTCTAACCACTAGGATACTGGACCAACACTCTAACCACTAGGCTACTGGCCCAACACTCTAACCACTAGGATACTGGCCCAACACTCTAACCACTAGGCTACTGGCCCAACACTCTAACCACTAGGCTACTGGCCCAACACTCTAACCACTAGGCTACTGGCCCAACACTCTAACCACTAGGATACTGGCCCAACACTCTAACCACTAGCCTACTGGCCCAACACTCCTAACCACATTAGGATACTGGCCCAACACTCTAACCACTAGGATACTGGCCAGTCAACACTCTAACCACTAGACTACTGGCCCAACACTCTAACCACTAGGATACTGGCCCAACACTCTAACCACTAGGCTACCTGCCCAACAGTCTAACCACTAGGCTACTGGCCCAACACTCTAACCACTAGGCTACTGGCCCAACACTCTAACCACTAAGGCTACTAGTTAGCCCAACACTCTAACCACTAGGCTACTGGCCCAACACTCTAACCACTTGATTAGTGTAGACTCCTGGCCCAACACTCTAACCACTTCAGCAGGCATTTTACATTTTTGTCAATAAGCCCAACACTCTAACCAGTAGGCTACTGGCCCAACACTCTAACCACTCCAGACTAGCCCTGGCCCAACACTCTAACCACTAGGATACTGGCCCAACACTCTAACCACTAGGCTACTGGATCACCCCAACACTCTAACCACTAGGATACTGGCCCAACACTCTACCACTAGGCTACTGTTACCAGCCCTTTCAACACTCTAACCACTAGGCTACTCAATGAGCTTGGCCCAGCTCCTTTCCCAGAGACGGCTCACCTCTCTCAAGTTCACTTTAACCTCCCCACTAGGCTCACTGCCTCCTTCTTTCCACTCCTCTCCTCTTTTTGACCTCACCCCTCTCACCTTCCCCCTACCACTAGGAGCCCTCATACTAGATGTTGTTCTTCCCACTAACCTCGTTGCAACTCTAACCACTAGGCTACTGGCCCAACACTGCCCCTAACCACTAGGCTACTGGCCCATCCTATCACTCTGCTCAAACCTTCCACTAGGCTACTGGCCCAACCTCTAACCACTCCAGGCTACTGGTCCCCACTAACCACTAGGATACTGAGCTCACAGAACAGGAGCCCAACACTGCGGACCTGACATCCTTTCACTCCCTCCTCTCTAACTCTTCTCTCTCTGCTGCTACTGCCACTTTCTAACACTCTAAACCACTCTAACCCTAGGGCTCTTTACCTTCTCCTCCCAACACTCTAACCACTAGGCTACTCCTCCCAACACTCTAACCACTAGGCTACTGGCCCAACACTCTAACCACTAGGATACCTCTGGCCCAACACTCTAACCGTCTAGGCTACAACCTGGCCCCTATCCCCTCCTCTCTTCTCCAACCACTAGACCTCCTCCCTTACCTCACCTCGCTACCTCTCCCAACACTCTCAACCACTAGGCTCGTCCCTTGTCTTCCAACACTCTAACCACTAGGCTCCTGGCCCAACACTCTAACCACTAGGCTACTGGCCCAACACTCTAACCACTAGGTCATTACTGGCCCAACACTCTAACCACTAGGCTACTGGCCCAACACTCTAACCACCCTCTAGGATACTGGCCCAACACTGCCTAACCACTAGGCTACTGAATCCCCAACACTCTAACCACTAGGATCTGGCCCTCTCCTATTCCCAACACTCTAACCACTAGGATACTGGCCCAATTAACACTCTCGCAACCACTAGACTACTGGCCCAACTGAACCTCTAACCACTAGGATACGTTCCAACTCGCCTCACGGTTAACCATTGTCCCTCCTAGGCTAAGAACCTGGCGTGCCCAACACCCATTTCTCAACCACTAAGGCGGTACTAGGGCCCAACACTCTAACCACTCCAGGCTACTGGCCCAACACTCTAACCACTAGGCTACCCCTGCCCAACACTCTAACCACTAGGCTACTGGCCCAAACACTCAAGACCACTAGACTCCTGGCCCAACACTCTAACCATTAGGTTCATCCACCTCTGGCCTACTGGCCCAACACTCTCAACCAGTAGGCTACTGGCCCAATGGTGGAACACTCTAACCACTAGACTCCTGGCCCAACACTCTAACCACTAGGATACTGGCCCAACACTCTAACCACTAGGCTACTGGCCCAACACTCTAACCACTAGGATACTGGCCCAACACTCTAACCACTAGGCTACTGGCCCAACACTCTAACCACTAGGCTACTGGCCCAACACTCTAACCACTAGGATACTGGCCCAACACTCTAACCACTAGGCTACTGGCCCAACACTCTAACCACTAGGATACTGGCCCAACACTCTAACCACTAGACTACTGGCCCAACACTCTAACCACTAGGCTACTGGCCCAACACTCTAACCACTAGGCTACTGGCCCAACACTCTAACCACTAGGCTACTGGCCCAACACTCTAACCACTAGGCTACTGGCCCAACACTCTAACCACTAGGCTACTGGCCCAAACTCCTAACCAGTAGGCTACTGGCCCAACACTCTAACCACTAGGCTACTGGCCCAACACTCTAACCACTAGGCTACTGGCCCAACACTCTAACCACTAGGCTACTGGCCCAACACTCTAACCACTAGGCTACTGGCCCAACACTCTAACCACTAGGCTACTGGCCCAACACTCTAACCACTAGGCTACTGGCCCAACACTCTAACCACTAGGATACTGTTCCAACACTCTAACCACTAGGCTACTGGCCCAACACTCTAACCACTAGGCTACTGGCCCAACACTCTAACCACTAGGCTACTGGCCCAACACTCTAACCACTAGGCTACTGGCCCAACACTCTAACCACTAGGCTACTGGCCCAACACTCTAACCACTAGGCTACTGGCCCAACACTCTAACCACTAGGCTACTGGCCCAACACTCTAACCACTAGGATACTGGCCCAACACTCTAACCACTAGACTACTGGCCCAACACTCTAACCACTAGACTCCTGGCCCAACACTCTAACCATTAGGCTACTGGCCCAACACTCTAACCAGTAGGCTACTGGCCCAACACTCTAACCACTAGACTCCTGGCCCAACACTCTAACCACTAGGATACTGGCCCAACACTCTAACCACTAGGATACTGTCCCAACACTCTAACCACTAGGCTACTGGCCCAACACTCTAACCACTAGGATACTGGCCCAACACTCTAACCACTAGGCTACTGGCCCAACACTCTAACCACTAGGCTACTGGCCCAACACTCTAACCATTAGGCTACTGGCCCAACACTCTAACCACTAGACTCCTGGCCCAACACTCTAACCAGTAGGCTACTGGCCCAACACTCTAACCAGTAGACTCCTGGCCCAACACTCTAACCAGTAGGCTACTGGCCCAACACCTAACCACTAGGCTACTGGCCTAACACCCTAACCACTAGACTACTGGCCCAACACTCTAACCACTAGGCTACTGGCCCAACACTCTAACCACTAGGCTACTGGCCCAACACTCTAAACACTAGACTACTGGCCCAACACTCTAACCACTAGGCTACTGGCCCAACACTCTAACCACTAGGCTACTGGCCCAACAGTCTAACCACTAGGCTACTGGCCCAAACTCTAACCAGTAGGCTACTGGCCCAACACTCTAACCACTAGGATACTGGCCCAACACTCTGACCACTAGTCTACTGGCCCAACACTCTAACCACTAGGCTACTGGCCCAAACTCTAACCAGTAGGCTACTGGCCCAACACTCTAACCACTAGGCTACTGGCCCAACACTCTAACCACTAGGCTACTAAGGTTTTGTCCCAGCCATTTCAAATACTAAATAGAAATGATTTGCAAAATGTGGGCTGTTCGGCTTTTTGTATTAAAAATATTTAAAGTTGTGAACTCTTTGGCTTATCTAAATCCTGGTGAGGACCTGGGCTGACATCTCTCTCTCTCTCCCTCCCCCTCTCTTTCCCTCTCTTTCCCTCTCTCCCCATCTCCCCATCTCCCTCCCTCCCTTCTCTACTGGACGATGGCATGATAAGTCTGGATGAGTCCCAGCTCTGTTATAAACAAAACTGAGGGACTTGACCTTGTTCAGCTGGACCTCGTCCAATTTGGCTTAACACCGTACGGAGGACCAGGCCAGAATCCTCCTACAAACAGCTTGACCTGATTTGTCACTTTCCTCCTTTACCCCCTCCACACCCCCTCCCCACCCCCTCCACCCCTCCACACCCCTCCATCACTCTGCCCCCTCCACACCACCCCTCCACACCCCTCCACACCACTCTCCCCTCCACGCCATCCACCCCTCCACACCACACCCCTCCACACCCTCCACCCACACCCTCCACCCCTCCCCACTCCACCCCCTCCACTCCTCCCCTCCACACCACTCCTCCCCCTCCACACCACTCTCCCCCCCAACCCCCTCCACCCCCTCCACACCCATCCTCCCCCTCCCACCCATCCTCCCCCTCCACACCCTCCACCCCTCCACAACCCTCCACCCCCTCCACAACCCTCCACCCCTCCACACCCTCCTCCCCCTCCACACCACTCCCCCCTCCCACCCTCCCCCCTCCCCCCTCCCCCTCCAACCCTCCACCCCCTCCACCCCTGCCCCCTCCACACCACTCCTCCCCCTCCACACCTCCTCCCCCTCCACACCCCTGCCCCCTCCACACCACTCCTCCCCCCTCCAACCACTCTGCCCCCTCCACCACTCTGTCCCCTCCACCCCTCCTCCTCCCCTCCACCCCTCCCCTCCACACCCCTCCACCCCTCCACACCACTCCCCCCTCCACCCCTCCACTCCCTCTGTCCCCTCCACCACCACTCTCCCCCCTCCACACCACTCTGCCCCCTCCACACCACTCTGTCCCCTCTACACCACTCCTCCCCCTCCACACCAACTCCCCCTCCCCCTCCACACCCTCCCACCCTCTGTCCAACCATCCACCCCTCACACCCTCCTCCCCTCCCACACCACTCTGCCCCTCCAACCCCATCCACCCTCCACCCCTCCCCTCCACCCCTCCACACCACTCCTCCACCCCCTCCACCCCCCCACCCTCTGCCACCCCTCCAACCCCCTCCACCACTCCACCCCTCCCACCCATCCACCCCTCAACCCCATCCACCCCTCCACACCCATCCACCCTGTCCCCTCCACCCCTCCACACCACACCCCCCCCCTCCAACCCCACCACTCTCCACCCCTCCACCACTCCAACCATGTCCCCTCCACCCACCACCCCCTCCACCCCTCCCCCCCACCCCCTCCACCCTCCACCCCCTCCCACCCTCCACACCATCACCCCCTCCAACCCCATCCCCCTCCACATCCCTCCACCCCTCCACACCCCTCCACCCCCTCCACACCCCTCCACCCCCTCCACCCCTCCACCCCTCCACCCATCCACCCTGTCCCCATCCACCCCCTCCACACCCCTCCTCCCCCCTCCACCCCATCCACCCCCTCCACACCCATCCACCCTCACCCCTCCACACCCCATCCCCCTCCACACCCCATCCACCCCCTCCACACCCATCCACCCCCTCCACACCCCTCCACCCATCCACCCCTCCAACCCATCCACCCCCTCCACACCCCTCCACCCCTCCCACACCCCTCCCCTCCACCCCCTCCCACACCCTCCACCCCTCCACACCCATCCACCCCTCCAACCCCTCCACCCCCTCCACACCCATCCACCCCCTCCACACCCATCCACCCCCTCCACACCCATCCACCCTCCACACCCCTCCACCCCCTCCAACCCCACCCCCAACCCCACCCCATCCACCCCTCCACCCCTCCACCCCCTCCACCCCATCCACCCCCTCCACACCCATCCACCCCCTCCACACTCCATCCACCCCTCCACACCCTCCCCCTCCACCCCTCCAACCCTCCACCCCCTCCACCTCCACTCCCCTCCACACCCATCCACCCCCTCCACACCCATCCACCCCTCCAACCCCATCCACCCCTCCACACCCATCCACCCTCCCCTCCACCCTCCACCCATCCACCCCCTCCACACCCATCCACCTCCCCCCATCCACCCCTCCACCCCATCCACCCCATCCACCCCTCCACCACCCCCTCCATCCACCCTCCCACCATCCACCCCTCCACACCCATCCACCCCTCCACACCCCTCCACCCCTCCAACCCCATCCACCTCCACACCCATCCACCCCTCCACACCCCCTCCACCCCCTCCACACCCATCCACCCTCCACACCCCCTCCAACCTCCACCCCCTCCAAACCCCCATCCAACCTCCACCTCCATCCCCCCTCCACACCCATCCACCCCCTCCAACCCCATCCACCCCCTCCACACCCATCCACCCTCCACACCCTCCACCCCCTCCACACCCCTCCACCCCCTCCAACCCCATCCACCCCTCCACCTCCCACCCCCTCCACCCCCCCTCCACCACCATCCACCCCACCCCCTCCACACCCATCCACCCCCTCCACACCCATCCACCCCTCCCACCCATCCACCCCCCCTCCATCCACCCCTCCACCCCATCCAACCCCATCCACCCCCTCCACACCCATCCACCCCCTCCACCCCATCCACCCCCTCCAACCATCCACCCCCTCCACACCCATCCACCCCCTCCACACCCATCCACCCCTCCAACCCATCCACCCTCCACACCCATCCACCCCCTCCACCCCATCCACCCCCAACCCCATCCACCCCCTCCACACCCCTCCACCCCCTCACACCCCTCCACACCCATCCACCCCCTCCAACCCCACCTCCACCCCCTCCAACCCCATCCACCCCCTCCCACACCCATCCACCCCTCCACACCCTCCACCCCCTCCACACCCATCCACCCCTCCACACCCATCCATCCACCCTCACCTCCAACCCCACACCCCTCCACCCCCTCCAACCCCATCTCACCCCCTCCACACCCATCCACCCCCTCCAACCCCATCCACCCCCTCCAACCCATCCACCCCTCCACACCCCCTCCACTCCAACCCCATCCACCCTCCACACCCATCCACCCCCTCCACCCCATCCACCCCTCCACACCATCCACCCCTCCACACCCTCCATCCTCCCCCTCCACACCCATCCACCCCCTCCACACCCATCCCCCTCCAACCCCATCCACCCCTCCACACCCATCCACCTCTCCACCATCCATCCCCCTCCACACCCATCCCTCCACACCCATCCAACTCCCATCCACCCCCTCCAACCCCATCCACCCCTCCACACCCATCCATCCATCCACCCCTCCACACCCATCCACCCCTCCAACCCATCCACCCCTCCAACCCCATCCACCCCCTCCACACCCATCCACCCCTCCAACCCCATCCACCCCTCCACCCCATCCACCCCCTCCAACCCCATCCACCCTCCAACCCCATCCACCCCCTCCACACCCATCCCCCCCTCCACACCCATCCACCTCCAACCCCTCCACCCCATCCACCCCCTCCACCTCCACCCACCCACACCCCCCTCCACACCCCTCCACCCCCTCCAACCCCATCCACCCCCTCCACACCCCATCCACCCCTCCAACCCCCTCCTCACCCCTCCAACCCCACCCCTCCACACCCCATCCACCCCCTCCAACCCCATCCACCCCTCCACACCCCCCCATCCACCCCATCCACCCCTCCAACACCCATCCACCCCCTCCACACCCATCCACCCCTCCAACCCCCTCCACCCCCTCCAACCCCCCACCTCCACACCCCTCCATTATCTCCAACCCCATCCACCCCTCCACACCCATCCACCCCTCCAACCCCTCCATCCACCCCTCCCTCCACACCCCATCCACCCCCTCCACCCCTCCCACCCTCCCCTCCACCCCCTCCACACCCTCCACCCATCCACCCCCCCTCCACACCCATCCACCCCCTCCACACCTCCACCCCCTCCACCCCTCCACACCTCCAACCCCATCCACCCCCTCCAACCCCATCCACCCCCTCCAACCCCACCCCCTCCACACCCATCCACCCCTCCACACCCCCATCCAACCCCCCTCCACCCCTCCACCCTCCACCCCATCCCCTCCAACCTCCACCACTAAATAGATTTTTCCTGGATTATCTTCCATAAAATCCCTCTGCATTAATAAATATATCCACCACTGACTCCAGTCTGCTGCATGACCACATGCAGGGTTCTGTTATAGGTCCTGTCTCTATATCTCTACAGAGATGCAGTACTATAGATGTACTATAGATGCAGTACTATAGATGTACAATAGCTGCAGTACTATAGATGCAGTACTATAGATGCAGTACAATAGATGCAGTACTATAGATGCAGTACTATAGATATACTATAGATGTAGTACTATAGATGCAGTAAAATAGATGCAGTACCATAAATGCAGTACTATAGATGTATTATAGATGTACTATAGATGCTGTACTATAGATGTAGTACCATAGATGTACTATAGATGCAGTACTACAGATGTAGTACTATAGATGCAGTTCCATAGATGCAGTACTATAGATGTACTATAGATGTACTATAGATGCAGTACTACAGATAAACTATAGATGTAGTACTATAGATGCAGTACTATAGATTTACTATAGATGGAGTACTATAGATGCAGTACTATAGATGTAACTATAGATTCAGTACTATAGATGCAGTACTATACATGCAGTACTATGATAAACTATAGATGCAGTACTATAGATGCAGTACTATGGATGCAGTACTATATATGCAGTACTATAGATGCAGTACTATAGATGCAGTACTATAGATGTATTACTATAGATGTACTATAGATTTAGTACTAGAGATGCAGTACTACAGATGCAGTACTATATATGCAGTACTATAGATGTATTATAGATGAAGTACTATATATGTAGTACTATAGATGCAGTACTATGGATGCAGTACTAAAGATGCAGTACTAAAGATGCAGTACTAAAGATGCAGTACTATAGATGCAGTACTATAGATGCAGTACTAAAGATGCAGTACTATAGATGCAGTACTAAAGATGCAGTACTATAGATGCAGTACTATAGATGCACTAACATAGATGCAGTACTATAGACAGACTGAGGGAAACAGTATTAGAATAATTTAGCAGATATTCACTTTAACATGTCCTCTTTAACATGTCCACTTTAACATGTCCACTTTTACATGTCCACTTTAACATGTCCACTTTAACATGTCCACTCATGTCCACTATAACATGTCCACTTTAACATGTCCACTTTAACATGTCCACTCATGTCCACTTTAACATGTCCACTTTAACATGTCCACTTTAACATGTCCACTTTCACATGTCCACTTTAACATGTCCACTTTAACATGTCCACTTTAACATGTCTACTTTAACATGTCCACTCATGTCCACTTTAACATGTCCACTTTAACATGTCCACATTTACATGTCTACTTTAACATGTCCACTTTAACATGTCCACTTTAACATGTCCACTTTAACATGTCCACATTTACATGTCCACTTTAACATGTCCACTTTAACATGTCCACTTTAACATGTCCACTCATGTCCACTTTAACATGTCCACTTTAACATGTCCACTCATGTCCACTTTAACATGTCCACTTTAACATGTCCACTTTAACATGTCCACTTTAACATGTCCACATTTACATGTCCACTTTAACATGTCCACTTTAACATGTCCACTTTAATATGTCCACTCATGTCCACTTTAACATGTCCACTTTAACATGTCCACTTTTAAATGTCCACTTTAACATGTCCACTTTAACATGTCCACTTTTACATGTCCACTTTAACATGTCCACTCATGTCCACTTTAACATGTCCACTTTAACATGTCCACTTTAACATGTCCACTTTAACATGTCCACTCATGTCCACTTTAACATGTCCACTTTAACATGTCCACATTTACATGTCCACTTTAACATGTCCACTTTAAAATGTCCACTTTAACATGTCCTCATGTCCACTTTTTAACATGTCCACTTTAACATGTCCACTTTTACATGTCCACTTTAACATGTCCACTTTAACATGTCCACTTTACATGTCCACTTTTACATGTCCACTTTAACATGTCCACTTTTACATGTCCACTCATGTCACTTTAACATGTCCACTTTAACATGTCCACTCATGTCCACTTTAACATGTCCACTTTAACATGTCCTCTTTAACATGTCCACTCATGTCCACTTTAACATGTCCACCTTTACATGTCCACTCATGTCCTTCATGTCCACTTTAACATGTCCACATTTACATGTCCACTTTAACATGTCCACTTTAACATGTCCACTTTAACATGTCCACTTTAACATGTCCACTTTAACATGTCCACATTTACATGTCACTTTAACATGTCCACTTTAACATGTCCACTTTTACATGTCCACTTTAACATGTCACTTTAACATGTCCACTTTAACATGTCCACTTTTACATGTCCACTTTAACATGTCACTTTTACATGTCCACTTTTACATGTCCACTTTAACATGTCCACTTTTACATGTCCACTTTAACATGTCCACTTTTACATGTCCACTCATGTCCACTTTAACATGTCCACTTTAACATGTCCTCTTTAACATGTCCACTTTAACATGTCCTCTTTAACATGTCCACCTTTACATGTCCACTCATGTCCCACTTTAACATGTCACTTTAACATGTCCGCATTTACATGTCCACTTTAACATGTCCACTTTAACATGTCCACTTTAACATGTCCACTCATGTCCACTTTAACATGTCCACTTTAACATGTCACTTTAACATGTCCACTTTAACATGTCCACTCATGTCCACTTTTAAATGTCCACTTTAACATGTCCACTTTAACATGTCCACTTTTACATGTCCACTTTAACATGTCCACTTTAACATGTCCACTTTAACATGTCCACTCATGTCCACTTTAACATGTCCACTTTTACATGTCCACTTTAACATGTCCACTTTAACATGTCCACTCATGTCCACTTTAACATGTCCACTTTAACATGTCCACCTTTACATGTCCACTTTTACATGTCCACTTTAACATTCCTGACATTTAATCCCAGTAAAATTCCCTGTTTTAGGTCAGTTAGGATCACCACTTTATTTTAAGAATGTGAAATGTCAGAATAATAGTAGAGAGAATGATTTATTTCAGCTTTTATTTCTTTCATCACATTCCCAGTGGGTCTGACGTTTATACACTCAATTAGTATTTGGTAGCATTGTCTTTAAATTGTTTAACTTGGGTCAAACGTTTTGGGTAGCCTTCCACAAGCTTCCCACAATAAGTTGGGTGAGTGTTGGCCCATTCCTCCTGACAGAGCTGGTGTAACTGAGTCAGGTTTGTAGGCCTCCTTGCTCACACTTGCTTTTTCAGATCTGCCCACCTCCAATTGACTCAAATGATGTCAATTAGCCTATCAGAAGCTTCTAAAGCCATGCCATCATTTGCTGTAATTTTCCAAGCTGTTTAAAGGCCAAAACTATAGTTTGTTAACAAGACATTTGTGGAGTGGAATTGGAAGTGGAATTGGACACTGGAATTGTAATACAGTGAATTATAAGTGAAATAATCTTTGTTGGAAAAATTACTTGTGTCATTGCACAAAGTAGATGTCCTAACCGACTTGCCAAAACTATAGTTTGTTTAACAAGAAATGTGTGTATTGGTTGAAAAACGAGTTTTAATGACTCCAACCTAAGTGTATGTGAACTTCTGACTTCAACTGTATCTACAGATCTAGTTTTTATGTTCACTATTTTCTACATGGTAGAATAATAGGGAAGTCATCAAAACTATGAAATAACACATATGGAATCATGTAGTAACCAAAAAAGTGTTCAACAAATCAAAATATATTTTATGTTTGAGATTCTTCAAAGTAGCCACCCTTTGCCTTGATGACAGCTTTGCAAACTCTGAGTGCTTCCACTCAGACCGTCTTCAAGAAGAGCCCAAATTATTCAGCTCCTCTCCTCTGCAAAAAACAGCTGTGTCTGTTCTGCGTCTTCATCAGTACTTCCGAATACATCAACTCACTCTGAAAGCTGTTAGAACTAGCAAAGTAGTGCACCGTGTAGGGAATAGGGTGCCTTTGATTTCAGGCCAAAGATGGAGTCGTTGATCAGTGAACTGAGAGACAGAAGATGAGAGCATAATCCTATTCTTTATCTGTGTCCTGGAGTGTCCCAGGGCCTTAACAGGAGGTGTCCTGATTATCCACATCAAATATCTCCCCAGGACCTGAGACACTGTCAGTGGATACCAGTGTGGTCTGAAATTAACTGCTATTGATTCAGTGCTTCTCTGCAGAGCTGCTACATCACAAAGATACACAAAGCAGAGGCACACCGATAGGCCTGCGAGACCAGAGACACATACCGATAGGCCTGCGAGACCAGAGACACATACCGATAGGCCTGCGAGACCAGAGACACATACCGATAGGCCTGCGAGACCAGAGACACATACCGATAGGCCTGCGAGACCAGAGACACATACCGATAGGCCTGCGAGACCAGAGACACATACCGATAGGCCTGCGAGACCAGAGACACATACCGATAGGCCTGCGAGACCAGAGACACATACCGATAGGCCTGCGAGACCAGAGACACATACCGATAGGCCTGCGAGACCAGAGACACATACCGATAGGCCTGCGAGACCAGAGCCGATAGGCCTGCGAGACCAGAGACACATACCGATAGGCCTGCGAGACCAGAGACACATACCGATAGGCCTGCGAGACCAGAGCATACCGATAGGCCTGCGAGACCAGAGACACATACCGATAGGCCTGCGAGACCAGAGACACATACCGATAGGCCTGCGAGACCAGAGACACATACCGATAGGCCTGCGAGACCAGAGACACATACCGATAGGCCTGCGAGACCAGAGACACATAGAGGCCCGAGACCAGAGACACATACCGATAGGCCTGCGAGACCAGAGACACATACCGATAGGCCTGCGAGACCAGAGACCGACGAGACCAGAGACACATACCGATAGGCCCCTGCGAGACCAGAGACACATACCGATAGGCCTGCGAGACCAGAGACACCATAGGGCCTGCGAGACCAGAGACACATACCGATAGGCCTGCGAGACCAGAGACACATACCGATAGGCCTGCGAGACCAGAGACACATACCGATAGGCCTGCGAGACCAGAGACACATACCGATAGGCCTGCGAGACCAGAGACACATACCGATAGGCCTGCGAGACCAGAGACACATACCGATAGGCCTGCGAGACCAGAGACACATACCGATAGGCCTGCGAGACCAGAGACACATACCGATAGGCCTGCGAGACCAGAGACACATACCGATAGGCCCTGCGAGACCAGAGACACATACCGATAGGCCTGCGAGACCAGAGACATACCATGGGCCCGAGACCAGAGACACATACCCGATAGGCCTGCGAGACCAGAGACACATACCGATAGGCCTGCGAGACCAGACACATACCGATAGGCCTGCGAGACCAGGCCTGCGAGACCAGAGACACATACCGATAGGGCCTGCGAGACCAGAGACACATACCCGATAGGCCTGCGAGACCAGAGACACATACCGATAGGCCTGCGAGACCAGAGACACATACCGATAGGCCTGCGAGACCAGAGACACATACCGATAGGCCTGCGAGACCAGAGACACATACCGATAGGCCTGCGAGACCAGAGACACATACCGATAGGCCTGCGAGACCAGAGACACATACCGATAGGCCTGCGAGACCAGAGACACATACCGATAGGCCTGCGAGACCAGAGACACATACATAGGCCTGCGAGACCAGAGACACATACTGATAGGCCCTCGAGACCAGAGACACATAGGCCGAGACCAGAGACACATACTGATAGGCCTGCGAGACCAGAGACACATACCGATAGGCCTGCGAGACCAGAGACACATACTGATAGGCCTGCGAGACCAGAGACACATACCGATAGGCCTGCGAGACCAGAGACACATTCTGATAGGCCTGCGAGACCAGAGACACATACTGATAGGCCTGCACTCTTAGAACAAAAAGTGCTATCTACAACCTAAAAGGTTGCTTCGGCTGTCCCCATAGGAGAACCCTTTGAAGAACCCTTTTTGATTCCAGGAAGAACCCTTTCGGGTTCAATGTAGAACCATTCCCACAGAGGGCTCTACAGTAACCCAAAATAGTTCTACCTGGAACTCAAAAGGGTTCTCCTATGGCGACAGTTGGAGAACACTTTTGGAACTCTTTTTTTCTAAGAGTGTAGCTACCCAGGGACCCAGAGATAGTTTGGAGGCCCGGTGGTCCAGGTTGGAGGCCCGGTGGTTCAGGTTGGAGGCCCGGTGGTCCAGGTTGGAGGCCCGGTGGTTGGAGGTCCGGTAGTCCAGGTTGGAGGCCTGGTGGTTGGAGGTCCGGTGGTCCAGGTTGGAGGCCCGGTGGTCCAGGTTGGAGGCCCGGTGGTCCAGGTTGGAGGCCCGGTGGTTCAGGTTGGAGGCCCGGTGGTCCAGGTTGGAGGCCTGGTTGGAGGCCCGGTGGCCCAGGTCGGAGGCCCGGTGGTCCAGGTTGGAGGCCCGGTGGTTGGAGGCCCGGTGGTCCAGGTTGGAGGCCTGGTGGTCCAGGCTGGAAGCCCGGTGGCCCAGGTCAGAGGCCCGGTGGTCCAGGTCGGAGGACCGGTGGTCCAGGTTGGAGGCCCGGTGGTCCAGGTTGGAGGCCCGGTGGTTGGGGACCCGGTGGTCCAGGTTGGAGACCCGGTGGTCAAGATTGGAGACCCGGTGGTCCAGGTTGGAGGCCCGGTGGTCCAGGTTGGAGACCCGGTGGTCAAGGTTGGAGACCCGGTGGTCCAGGTTGGAGACCCGGTGGTCCAGGTTGGAGACCCGGTGGTCCAGGTTGGAGACCCGGTGGTCCAGGTTGGAGGCCCGGTGGTTCAGGTTGGAGGCCCGGTGGTCCAGGTTGGAGACCCGGTGGTCCAGGTTGGAGACCCGGTGGTCCAGGTTGGAGGCCCGGTGGTCCAGGTTGGAGGCCCGGTGGAGCGGGCCTAGCGACGTTTGTCAAACCACAGTCAGGTGTTTCTCAGACCAGGAGACAGTCAGGTGTTTATCAGACCAGGAGACAGTCAGGTGTTTATCAGACCAGGAGACAGTCAGGTGTTTCTCAGACCAGGAGACAGTCAGGTGTTTATCAGACCAGGAGACAGTCAGTTGTTTATCAGACCAGGAGAGTCAGTCAGGTGTTTATCAGACCAGGAGACAGTCAGGTGTTTAGTCAGGTGACCAGGAGACAGTCAGGTGTTTATCAGACCAGGAGACAGTCAGGTGTTTATCAGACCAGGAGACAGTCAGGTGTTTATCAGACCAGGAGACAGTCAGGTGTTTATCAGACCAGGAGACAGTCAGGTGTTTGTCCAGACCAGTCAGGTGTTCATCAGACCAGGAGACAGTCAGGTGTTTATCAGACCAGGAGACAGTCAGGTGTTTATCAGACCAGGAGACAGTCATTGTTTATCAGACCAGGAGACAGTCAGGTGTTTATCAGACCAGGAGACAGTCAGGTGTTTATCAGACCAGGAGACAGTCAGGTGTTCATCAGACCAGGAGACAGTCAGGTGTTTATCAGACCAGGAGACAGTCAGATGTTCATCAGACCAGGAGACAGTCAGGTGTTCATCAGACCAGGAGACAGTCAGGTGTTTATCAGACCAGGAGACAGTCAGGTGTTCATCAGACCAGGAGACAGTCCATCTGAGATGTGTATCAGACCAGGAGACAGTCAGGTGTTTATCAGACCAGGAGACAGTCAGGTGTTTATCAGACCAGGAGACAGTCAGGTGTTTATCAGACCAGGAGACAGTCAGGTGTTTATCAGACCATGACCATCAGTCCTAAAATCGGTCTTCTCACGTTAACGTCTGTAGCGTCCAAATGTTTTGACCTTCAGAACCTCGTGTGACTTTCAGAACCTCGTGTGACCTTCAGAACCTCGTGTGACCTTCAGAACTTCGTGTGACCTTCAGACCCTCGTGTGACCGCTCTATGAAAAGGGAAGGCTCTCACGAATATCGATGGTGTTCTCCATTTTGCTCTACGGCCCCCACTAGTATCACGGGTCTCGTCTGAAGGTAATCGTTTCTGGTTGAATAAAACGGATATAAGTATGTGTGTCTACCCAAAAACAGGGGTTCAATCATTTTGATTTGGGGCAGACACTTCAAAACCTTGTTTCTTATGATCCATTTATTGATTTATATCTCCTTTTGGACTCAAAACCTTGTTTTTTGATCCATTTTTGATTCTTGTGTTTATCATTGCGTTTCTATGGGCTTAGCAGTAAAGGCCAAAATAAATATTTCATCAACTCATCTTAAAACAATTCCATATGTCAGCTAAGAACCCCCCAACATCTAAGAGTCTAAATAAATGATAGAACATTTGAAATGTCTCTTATTCTTTTAAAACTTTTGTGAGTTTACTGTTTACTGTTACTTTCTGATAGTTTATTTAACTTTTTCTTAATTTCTAGACAGAGAGAGAGACAGAGAGACAGACAGACAGACAGAGAGAGAGAGAGAGACAGAGAGAGGGACGGACAGAGAGAGAGAGACAGAGAGAGGGACAGACAGAGAGAGAGAGACAGACAGAGAGAGCGACAGAGAGAGGGACAGACAGAGAGAGAGAGACAGACAGAGAGACAGACAGACAGAGAGAGAGACAGAGAGAGAGACAAGAGAGAGAGAGACAGACAAAGAGAGAGACAAAGAGAGAGA
The DNA here is from genome assembly GCF_034236695.1 of Oncorhynchus nerka. Lineage (NCBI taxonomy): Eukaryota > Metazoa > Chordata > Actinopteri > Salmoniformes > Salmonidae > Oncorhynchus > Oncorhynchus nerka. The sequence continues at coordinate 25,815 of NW_027040276.1, forward strand.
GAGACAGACAAAGAGAGAGAGACAGACAGAAAGAGACAAGGAGACAGAGAGACAGAGACAGAGAAGAGAGAGAGAGACAGAAAGAGAGAAAAGAGAGACAGAGAGAAAGAAAGAGAGAGAAGAGAGAGAGACAGAGAGACAGACAGACAGACAGACAGACAGACAGACAGACAGACAGAGACAGACAGACAGACAGACAGACAGACAGACAGACAGACAGACAGACAGAGGGACAGACAAGGAGACAGAGAGAGAGACAGAGAGAGGGACAGACAGAGAGAGACAGACAGAGAGAGAGACAGAGAGAGGGACAGACAGACAGACAGACAGACAGACAGACAGACAGACAGACAGACAGACAGACAGACAGACAGACAGACAGACAGAGAGACAGAGAGAGACAGAGAGAGACAGAGAGAGAGACAGCAGAGAGAGAGACAAAGAGAGAGACAGAGAGAGAGAGAGAGAGAGACAGAGAGATAGACAAAGAGACAGAGAGAGACAGAGACACAGAGAGAGACAAAGAGAGAGAGAGAGACAGAGACAGAGAAAGAAAGAGAGACAGAGAGATAGACAAGGAGACAGAGAGACAGAGAGAGACAGAGACATAGAAAGAAAGAGAGACAGAGAGAGAGAAAGAGAGACAGAGAGAGAGAGAGAGAGAGACAAAGAGAGAGAGAAACAAAGAGAGAGAGACAAAGAGAGAGAGAGACAAAGAGAGAGAGACAAAGAGAGAGAGAGACAAAGAGAGAGAGAGACAAAGAGAGAGAGACAAAGAGAGAGAGAGACAAAGAGAGAGAGACAAAGAGAGAAGAGTCCCCTAAGCAAGCTGGCCCTGGGGCTCTGTTCACAAACACAACCACACCCCACAGAGCCCCAGGACAGTAGCACAATTAGAGCCAACCAAATCATGAAAAAACAAAAAGATAATTACTTGACACATTGGAAAGAATTAACAAAATAACAGAGCAAACTAGAATGCTATTTGGCCCTAAACAAAGAGTACACAGTGGCAGAATACCTGACCACTGTGACTGACCCAAAGTTAAGGAAAGCTTTGACTATGTACAGACTCAGTGAAGCATAGCCTTGCTATTGAGAAAGGCCGCCGTAGACAGACATGGCTCTCAAGAGAAGACAGGCTATGTGCACACTGCCCACAAAATGAAGTGGAAACTGAGCTGCACTTCCTAACCTCCTGCCCAATATATGACCATATTAGAGACACGTATTTCCCTCAGATTACACAGATACACAAAGAATGAGAAAACAAATCCAATTTGATAAACTCCCATATCTCCTGGGTGAAATTCCACAGTGTTCCATCACAGCAGCAAGATTTGTGACCTGTTGCCACAAGAAAAGGTCAACCAGTGAAGAACAAACACCATTGTAAATACAACCCATATATTTTTTTTCCCTTGTGTACTTTAAAACCTCTAGTGACTCCCCCTCCCGCATGCGGGAGCGTAATCATCTACTGACACTAATTAGCATAACGCAACGAACATAAATATCCCTAGAAAATCTTCCTATTCATGAAAATCACAAGTGAAATATATTGAGTCACAGCTTAGCCTTTTGTTAATCACCCTGTCATCTCAGATTTTCAAAATATGCTTTACAGCCAAAGCTAGACAAGCATTTGTGTAAGTTTATCGATAGCCTAGCATAGCATTTTGTCCAGCTAGCAGCAGGTAACTTGGTCACGGAAATCAGAAAAGCAATCCAATTAAATCGTTTACCTTTGATGAGCTTCGGATGTTTTCACTCACAAGACTCCCAGTTAGATAGCCAATGTTCCATTTTTCCCAAAATATTATTTTTGTAGGCGAAACAGCTCCATTTGTTCTTCACGTTTGGCAGAGAAACTGCCCAGAAATTGCAGTCACGAAAACGCCGAAAAATATTCCATATTAGCTCCATTATATCGACAGAAACATGGCAAACGTTGTTTATAATCCATCCTCAAGGTGTTTTTCAAATATCTATTCGATAATATATCAACCGGGACTCGTGGCTTCTTAGTAGGAAAGAGAGAAACAATGGCCGCATTTGTCCTTTACGCACCAAACACTCTGAGAGACTTCAGCTGACCACTGACGCAATGTTGACCTTCAGGCTCATTTTTCAAAATAAAAGCCTGAAACTATGTATTGTGACACTAGACACATTAGGAAAGCCATAGAAAAAGGAATCTGGTTGATATCTCATTCACTGCTCAATATGCCAGTGACAGTAGAGGTGACTCCATCCATCTATACCAGTGACAGTAGAGGGGACTCCATCCCTCTATACCAGTGACAGTAGAGGGGACTCCATCCCTCTATACCAGTAGAGGTGACTCCATCCCTCTATACCAGTAGAGGGGACTCCATCCCTCTATACCAGTAGAGGTGACTCCATCCCTCTATACCAGTAGAGGTGACTCCATCTCTCTATACCAGTGACAGTAGAGGTGACTCCATCCCTCTATACCAGTAGAGGTGACTCCATCTCTCTATACCAGTGACAGTAGAGGGGACTCCATCCCTCTACACCAGTAGAGGTGACTCCGTCCCTCTATACCAGTAGAGGTGACTCCATCCCTCTATACCAGTAGAGGGTATTCCATCCCTCTATACCAGTAGAGGTGACTCCATCCCTCTATACCAGTAGAGGTGACTCCATCCCTCTATACCAGTAGAGGTGACTCCATCCCTCTATACCAGTAGAGGTGACTCCATCCCTCTATACCAGTAGAGGGGACTTCATCCCTCTATACCAGTAGAGGTGACTCCATCCCTCTATACCAGTAGAGGTGACTCCATCCCTCTATACCAGTAGAGGGGACTCCATCCCTCTATACCAGTGACATTAGAGGTGGTCTTTAAGTGTTGTTCAGTACAGTGGTTACCAGGCTGCTCCATCCCTCTAAGGAGGTCTGTCAGATAGTATTAGAGGAGACGGAGAGGAATGATGGACTGTCTCTTCTCTCCATCCCTATCTCTCTTCCCTTATCCTTCCCCCTGTCTCTCACAGCACTTAAATAATGCCAATGACTGACAGGTTGAATCTGAAACATCGGCTGATTGCTCCACTGCAGAGCATTAATAAATCATACCATCCATGGAGGAGCAGAGCAGCGATCTCTACCTATCACCCTGGTAGGTCAATAAGTTGCAGGAAACGGGTTAAAAACAAACACTGTGATGGTGAGAGCCTCTCTTCCCTAATGTTTGATCAAGTTGGTTTTGGATCAGCCAGGGTTTGTGTTTCTGTCTGAAGTCTGTCAGATACACCTCAGGACCCCTGTCTCCTGTTGGTACGACTGTACCTAGATCTGACAGAATGATCATGGAATGAATACGACACAGACGAGCGTCTAGAGAGAATCAAATGGTCCCACGAATGGAAGAGCAAACAGACTGATTCCTGACTGCATTGTGGTCACGACAACATGATTTCCCATTGAAAGTTAAACCTCCTCTTGTACGGTCTTTATTGAGGCATCTCTCTATTGAAGAGAGACGGGATTCTGGTCAGGAGTGCAGTGATAGAAGTCTGAAGATTAAGCTCTGAGCTGATACATAATCAATACTGTTCAGATCCTCAGAGCCTATTGGTCAATAACAGAGAACACCACTCAGTAGTAGAACACCTCTCAGTAGAACACTTCTCAGTAGTAGAACACCTCTCAGTAGAACACCTCTCAGTAGTAGAACACCTCTCAGTAGTAGAACACCTCTCAGTAGAACACCTCTCAGTAGTAGAGTAGTAGAACACCTCTCAGTAGAACAGTAGAACACTTCTCAGTAGTAGAACACCTCTCAGTAGAACACCTCTCAGTAGTAGAACACCTCTCAGTAGTAGAACACCTCTCAGTAGAACACCTCTCAGTAGTAGAACACCTCTCAGTAGAACACCTCTCAGTAGAACACCTCTCAGTAGTAGAACACCTCTCAGTAGTAGAACACCTCTCAGTAGAACACCTCTCAGTAGTAGAACACCTCTCAGTAGTAGAACACCTCTCAGTAGAACACCTCTCAGTAGTAGAACACCTCTCAGTAGTAGAACACCTCTCAGTAGAACACCTCTCAGTAGGAGAACACCACTCAGTAGAACACCTCTCAGTAGTACACCTCTCAGTAGTAGAACACCTCTCAGTAGAACACCTCTCAGTAGTAGAACACCTCTCAGTAGAACACCTCTCAGTAGTAGAACAACTCTCAGTAGTAGAACACCTCTCAGTAGTAGAACACCTCTCAGTAGAACACCTCTCAGTAGAACACCTCTCAGTAGTAGAACACCTCTCAGTAGAACACCTCTCTTTCCTGCAACGAGTGATCATATATAGGGAATAGGGAGGGCCAGTAGAGCCCACAGTATATTACATAGGGAATAGGAAGAGCACGTAGAGCCCACAGTATATTACATAGGGAATAGGGAGGGCCAGTAGAGCCCACAGTATATTGAGTAGGGAACAGGGAGGGCCAGTAGAGCCCACAGTATATTACATAGGGAACAGGGAGGGCCAGTAGAGCCCACAGTATATTACATAGGGAACAGGGAGGGCCAGTAGAGCCCACAGTATATTACATAGGGAATAGGGAGGGCCAGTAGAGCCCACAGTATATTACATAGGGAACAGGGAGGGCCAGTAGAGCCCACAGTATATTGAGTAGGGAACAGGGTGGGCCAGTAGAGCCCACAGTATATTGAGTAGGGAACAGGGAGGGCCAGTAGAGCCCACAGTATATTACATAGGGAACAGGGAGGGCCAGTAGAGCCTACAGTATATTACATAGGGAACAGGGAGGGCCAGTAGAGCCCACAGTATATTGAGTAGGGAACAGGGAGGGCCAGTAGAGCCCACAGTATATTGAGTAGGGAACAGGGAGGGCCAGTAGAGCCCACAGTATATTGAGTAGGGAACAGGGAGGGCCAGTAGAGCCCACAGTATATTGAGTAGGGAAGAGGGGGGACCAGTAGAGCCCACAGTATATTACATAGGGAACAGGGAGGGCCAGTAGAGCCCACAGTATATTACATAGGGAACAGGGAGGGCCAGTAGAGCCCACAGTATATTACATAGGGAACAGGGAGGGCCAGTAGAGCCTACAGTACATTGAGTAGGGAACAGGGAGGGCCAGTAGAGCCCACAGTATATTGAGTAGGGAACAGGGTGGGCCAGTAGAGCCCACAGTATATTGAGTAGGGAACAGGGAGGGCCAGTAGAGCCCACAGTATATTACATAGGGAAGAGGGGGGACCAGTAGAGCCTACAGTACATTACATAGGGAACCGGGAGGGCCAGTAGAGCCCACAGTATATTGAGTAGGGAACAGGGAGGGCCAGTAGAGCCCACAGTATATTGAGTAGGGAACAGGGAGGGCCAGTAGAGCCTACAGTATATTACATAGGGAACAGGGAGTGCCAGTAGAGCCCACAGTATATTGAGTAGGGAACAGGGAGGGCCAGTAGAGCCCACAGTATATTGAGTAGGGAACAGGGAGGGCCAGTAGAGCCCACAGTATATTGAGTAGGGAACAGGGAGGGCCAGTAGAGCCCACAGTATATTACATAGGGAACAGGGAGGGCCAGTAGAGCCCACAGTATATTACATAGGGAACAGGGAGGGCCAGTAGAGCCCACAGTATATTGAGTAGGGAACAGGGAGGGCCAGTAGAGCCCACAGTATATTGAGTAGGGAACAGGGAGGGTCAGTAGAGCCCACAGTATATTGAGTAGGGAACAGGGAGGGCCAGTAGAGCCCACAGTATATTGAGTAGGGAAGAGGGGGGACCAGTAGAGTCCACAGTATATTACATAGGGAATAGGGAGGGCCAGTAGAGCCCACAGTATATTACATAGGGAACAGGGAGGGCCAGTAGAGCCCACAGTATATTACATAGGGAACAGGGAGGGCCAGTAGAGCCCACAGTATATTGAGTAGGGAACAGGGAGGGCCAGTAGAGCCCACAGTATATTACATAGGGAACAGGGAGGGCCAGTAGAGCCCACAGTATATTACATAGGGAACAGGGAGGGCCAGTAGAGCCCACAGTATATTGAGTAGGGAACAGGGAGGGCCAGTAGAGCCCACAGTATATTGAGTAGGGAACAGGGAGGGTCAGTAGAGCCCACAGTATATTGAGTAGGGAACAGGGAGGGCCAGTAGAGCCCACAGTATATTGAGTAGGGAAGAGGGGGGACCAGTAGAGCCCACAGTATATTACATAGGGAATAGGGAGGGCCAGTAGAGCCCACAGTATATTACATAGGGAACAGGGAGGGCCAGTAGAGCCCACAGTATATTACATAGGGAACAGGGAGGGCCAGTAGAGCCCACAGTATATTGAGTAGGGAACAGGGTGGGCCAGTAGAGCCCACAGTATATTGAGTAGGGAACAGGGAGGGCCAGTAGAGCCCACAGTATATTACATAGGGAAGAGGGGGGACCAGTAGAGCCTACAGTACATTACATAGGGAACAGGGTGGGCCAGTAGAGCCCACAGTATATTACATAGGGAACAGGGAGGGCCAGTAGAGCCCACAGTATATTACATAGGGAAGAGGGGGGACCAGTAGAGCCCACAGTTTATTACATAGGGAACAGGGTGGGCCAGTAGAGCCCACAGTATATTGAGTAGGGAACAAGGAGGGCCAGTAGAGCCCACAGTATATTGAGTAGGGAACAGGGAGGGCCAGTAGAGCCCACAGTATATTACATAGGGAACCGGGAGGGCCAGTAGAGCCCACAGTATATTGAGTAGGGAACAGGGAGGGCCAGTAGAGCCCACAGTATATTGAGTAGGGAACAGGGAGGGCCAGTAGAGCCCACAGTATCTTGAGTAGGGAACAGGGAGGGCCAGTAGAGCCCACAGTATCTTGAGTAGGGAACAGGGAGGGCCAGTAGAGCCCACAGTATATTGAGTAGGGAACAGCGAGGGCCAGTAGAGCCCACAGTACATTACATAGGGAATAGGGAGGACCAGTAGAGCCCACAGTACATTACATACCTGAAGGGAACATTTTGGCATTTGCTGTATGGTTGATGAGAAACTCCATATTGTAAATGTACGGTCCCGTACTAGATGTCCGCAAATGTTTATAAAATTCGCCGACGGTGGCAGGCCGTGCACCGGGGCCAGGTCTTCTGGGAAGTCATCGAATAAAGTCTCTCGGACATTCGGTTTCCGTTTAATAACATTTTCAAATGTTGGTCATTTTTCCTCTGTCCCGGTAAATACCACCAGAGGGCGAATGGAATCATATTGCAAATGTACAAAACATCACCAATCACGACGTAAACGGAAAAGACTTTGAAGACGAAACTTGGTGAGCATAGGTTTGGCATAATGGGCAGTTGGCCCCGAACAAGATGGCGTCGAGGTCTCAACGCTTTTTGAGTTATGGCCATTTTCCTGCACCACTCCTCCGGTCCTTACCCCTCCCTCTCCACGAGGTACTGAAGGCCCCTCGCCCGACGCCTCAAATCCAGTTTGGAGCCCCCTCAATGTCAATTGAGGGGGCAGAGGAACCTCCCGCACCTTAGACTCCTGGAGCGGGCCAGTCAACCACGGCCTGAGGAGAGACACATGGAACGAGGTGTTAATAAGATGTAACCTGTACCTAACCTCGTTCAGTCTCCTAAGGACTGGCCCCACAAACAGTTCCTCTAGAGTTAGGATACTGGCCTTTACACTGGCCAGTTACTCTAGAGTTTAGATACTGTCCTTTACCCTGGTCAGTTACTCTAGAGTTTAGATACAGTCCATTACCCTGGTCAGTTACTCTAGAGTTTAGAAACTGTCCATTACCCTGGTCAGTTACTCTAGAGTTTAGATACTGTCCTTTACCCTGCCAGTTACTCTAGAGTTTAGATACTGTCCTTTACCCTGGTCAGTTACTCTAGAGTTTAGATACTGTCCATTACCCTGGTCAGTTACTCTAGAGTTTAGATACTGTCCTTTACCCTGGTCAGTTACTCTAGAGTTTAGATACTGTCCTTTACCCTTCCAGTTACTCTAGAGTTTAGATACTGTCCATTACCCTGGTCAGTTACTCTAGAGTTTAGATACTGTCCTTTACCCTGGTCAGTTACTCTAGAGTTTAGATACTGTCCGTTACCCTGGTCAGTTACTCTAGAGTTTAGATACTTTCCATTACCCTTCCAGTTACTCTAGAGTTTAGATACTGTCCATTACCCTTCCAGTTACTCTAGAGTTTAGATACTGTCCTTTACCCTGGTCAGTTACTCTAGAGTTTAGATACTGTCCATTACCCATGGTCAGTTACTCTAGAGTTTAGATACTGTCCTTTACCCTGGCCAGTTACTCTAGAGTTTAGATACTGTCCATTACCCTGCCAGTTACTCTAGAGTTTAGATACTGTCCATTACCCTGGTCAGTTACTCTAGAGTTTAGATACTGTCCTTTACCCTGGTCAGTTACTCTAGAGTTTAGATACTGTCCATTACCCTTCCAGTTACTCTAGAGTTTAGATAATGTCCTTTACCCTTCCAGTTACTCTAGAGTTTAGATACTGTCCATTACCCTGGTCAGTTACTCTAGAGTTTAGATACTGTCCTTTACCCTGGTCAGTTACTCTAGAGTTTAGATACTGTCCATTACCCTTCCAGTTACTCTAGAGTTTAGATACTGTCCTTTACCCTTCCAGTTACTCTAGAGTTTAGATACTGTCCTTTACCCTGGTCAGTTACTCTAGAGTTTAGATACTGTCCTTTACCCTTCCAGTTACTCTAGAGTTTAGATACTGTCCTTTACCCTTCCAGTTACTCTAGAGTTTAGATAGTTACCCTGGTCAGTTACTCTAGAGTTTAGATACTGTCCATTACCCTTCCCCTAGAGTTTAGATACAGTTACAGTTACTCTAGAGTTTAGATACTGTCCATTACCCTTCCAGTTACTCTAGAGTTTAGATAATGTCCTTTACCCTTCCAGTTACTCTAGAGTTTAGATACTGTCCATTACCCTGGTCAGTTACTCTAGAGTTTAGATACTGTCCTTTACCCTGGTCAGTTACTCTAGAGTTTAGATACTGTCCATTACCCTTCCAGTTACTCTAGAGTTTAGATACTGTCCTTTACCCTTCCAGTTACTCTAGAGTTTAGATACTGTCCTTTACCCTGGTCAGTTACTCTATAGTTTAGATACTGTCCTTTACCCTGGTCAGTTACTCTAGAGTTTAGATACTGTCCTTTACCCTTCCAGTTACTCTAGAGTTTACATACTGTCCTTTACCCTGGTCAGTTACTCTAGAGTTTAGATACTGTCCATTACCCTGGTCAGTTACTCTAGAGTTTAGATACTGTCCATTACCCTTCCAGTTACTCTAGAGTTTAGATACTGTCCTTTACCCTGGCCAGTTACTCTAGAGTTTAGATACTGTCCATTACCCTGCCAGTTACTCTAGAGTTTAGATACTGTCCATTACCCTGGTCAGTTACTCTAGAGTTTAGATACTGTCCTTTACCCTGGTCAGTTACTCTAGAATTTAGATACTGTCCTTTACCCTTCCAGTTACTCTAGAGTTTAGATACTGTCCTTTACCCTTCCAGTTACTCTAGAGTTTAGATACTGTCCGTTACCCTGGTCAGTTACTCTAGAGTTTAGATACTTTCCATTACCCAGTTTCCAGTTACCCTGGTCAGTTACTCTAGAGTTTAGACTGTCCTTTACCCTTCCAGTTACTCTAGAGTTTAGATACTGTCCTTTACCCTGGTCAGTTACTCTAGAGTTTAGATACTGTCCTTTACCCTGGTCAGTTACTCTAGAGTTTAGATACTGTCCTTTACCCTTCCAGTTACTCTAGAGTTTAGATACTGTCCTTTACCCTTCCAGTTACTCTAGAGTTTAGATACTGTCCTTTACCCTGGTCAGTTACTCTAGAGTTTAGATACTGTCCATTACCCTGGTCAGTTTCTAGAGTTTAGATACTGTCCTTTACCCTTCCAGTTACTCTAGAGTTTAGATACTGTCCTTTACCCTGGTCAGTTACTCTAGAGTTTAGATACTGTCCATTACCCTGGTCAGTTACTCTAGAGTTTAGATACTGTCCATTACCCTTCCAGTTACTCTAGAGTTTAGATACTGTCCTTTACCCTGGCCAGTTACTCTAGAGTTTTCCAGTTACTCTAGAGTTTAGATACTGTCCATTACCCTGGTCAGTTACTCTAGAGTTTAGATACTGTCCTTTACCCTGGTCAGTTACTCTAGTTTAGATACTGTCCTTTACCCTTCCAGTTACTCTAGAGTTTAGATACTGTCCTTTACCAGTTACTCTAGAGTTTAGATACTGTCCGTTACCCTGGTCAGTTACTCTAGAGTTTAGATACTTTCCATACCCTTCCAGTCCTTTACCCTGGTCAGTTACTCTAGAGTTTAGATACTGTCCATTACCCTTCCAGTTACTCTAGAGTTTAGATACTGTCCTTTACCCTTCCAGTTACTCTAGAGTTTAGATACTGTCCATTACCCTGGTCAGTTACTCTAGAGTTTAGATACTGTCCTTTACCCTGGTCAGTTACTCTAGAGTTTAGATACTGTCCATTACCCTTCCAGTTACTCTAGAGTTTAGATACTGTCCTTTACCCTTCCAGTTACTCTAGAGTTTAGATACTGTCCTTTACCCTGGTCAGTTACTCTAGAGTTTAGATACTGTCCTTTACCCTGGTCAGTTACTCTAGAGTTTAGATACTGTCCTTTACCCTTCCAGTTACTCTAGAGTTTAGATACTGTCCTTTACCCTTCCAGTTACTCTAGAGTTTAGATACTGTCCTTTACCCTGGTCAGTTACTCTAGAGTTTAGATACTGTCCATTACCCTGGTCAGTTACTCTAGAGTTTAGATACTGTCCTTTACCCTTCCAGTTACTCTAGAGTTTACATACTGTCCTTTACCCTGGTCAGTTACTCTAGAGTTTAGATACTGTCCATTACCCTGGTCAGTTACTCTAGAGTTTAGATACTGTCCATTACCCTTCCAGTTACTCTAGAGTTTAGATAATGTCCTTTACCCTTCCAGTTACTCTAGAGTTTAGATACTGTCCTTTACCCTGGTCAGTTACTCTAGAGTTTAGATACTGTCCTTTACCCTGGTCAGTTACTCTAGAGTTTAGATACTGTCCTTTACCCTTCCAGTTACTCTAGAGTTTAGATACTGTCCTTTACCCTTCCAGTTACTCTAGAGTTTAGATACTGTCCTTTACCCTTCAGTTACTCTAGAGTTTAGATACTGTCCATTACCCTGGTCAGTTACTCTAGAGTTTAGATACTGTCCTTTACCCTTCCAGTTACTCTAGAGTTTAGATACTGTCCTTTACCCTGGTCAGTTACTCTAGAGTTTAGATACTGTCCATTACCCTGGTCAGTTACTCTAGAGTTTAGATACTGTCCATTACCCTTCCAGTTACTCTAGAGTTTAGATACTGTCCTTTACCCTGGCCAGTTACTCTAGAGTTTAGATACTGTCCATTACCCTGCCAGTTACTCTAGAGTTTAGATACTGTCCATTACCCTGGTCAGTTACTCTAGAGTTTAGATACTGTCCATTACCCTTCCAGTTACTCTAGAGTTTAGATACTGTCCTTTACCCTTCCAGTTACTCTAGAGTTTAGATACTGTCCTTTACCCTGGTCAGTTACTCTAGAGTTTAGATACTGTCCTTTACCCTGGTCAGTTACTCTAGAGTTTAGATACTGTCCTTTACCCTTCCAGTTACTCTAGAGTTTAGATACTGTCCTTTACCCTTCCAGTTACTCTAGAGTTTAGATACTGTCCTTTACCCTGGTCAGTTACTCTAGAGTTTAGATACTGTCCATTACCCTGGTCAGTTACTCTAGAGTTTAGATACTGTCCTTTACCCTTCCAGTTACTCTAGAGTTTAGATACTGTCCTTTACCCTGGTCAGTTACTCTAGAGTTTAGATACTGTCCATTACCCTGGTCAGTTACTCTAGAGTTTAGATACTGTCCATTACCCTTCCAGTTACTCTAGAGTTTAGATACTGTCCTTTACCCTGGCCAGTTACTCTAGAGTTTAGATACTGTCCATTACCCTGCCAGTTACTCTAGAGTTTAGATACTGTCCATTACCCTGGTCAGTTACTCTAGAGTTTAGATACTGTCCTTTACCCTGGTCAGTTACTCTAGAATTTAGATACTGTCCTTTACCCTTCCAGTTACTCTAGAGTTTAGATACTGTCCTTTACCCTTCCAGTTACTCTAGAGTTTAGATACTGTCCGTTACCCTGGTCAGTTACTCTAGAGTTTAGATACTTTCCATTACCCTTCCAGTTACTCTAGAGTTTAGATACTGTCCTTTACCCTGGTCAGTTACTCTAGAGTTTAGATACTGTCCATTACCCTTCCAGTTACTCTAGAGTTTAGATACTGTCCTTTACCCTTCCAGTTACTCTAGAGTTTAGATACTGTCCATTACCCTGGTCAGTTACTCTAGAGTTTAGATACTGTCCTTTACCCTGGTCAGTTACTCTAGAGTTTAGATACTGTCCATTACCCTTCCAGTTACTCTAGAGTTTAGATACTGTCCTTTACCCTTCCAGTTACTCTAGAGTTTAGATACTGTCCTTTACCCTGGTCAGTTACTCTAGAGTTTAGATACTGTCCTTTACCCTGGTCAGTTACTCTAGAGTTTAGATACTGTCCTTTACCCTTCCAGTTACTCTAGAGTTTAGATACTGTCCTTTACCCTTCCAGTTACTCTAGAGTTTAGATACTGTCCTTTACCCTGGTCAGTTACTCTAGAGTTTAGATACTGTCCATTACCCTGGTCAGTTACTCTAGAGTTTAGATACTGTCCTTTACCCTTCCAGTTACTCTAGAGTTTACATACTGTCCTTTACCCTGGTCAGTTACTCTAGAGTTTAGATACTGTCCATTACCCTGGTCAGTTACTCTAGAGTTTAGATACTGTCCATTACCCTTCCAGTTACTCTAGAGTTTAGATACTGTCCTTTACCCTGGTCAGTTACTCTAGAGTTTAGATACTGTCCATTACCCTTCCAGTTACTCTAGAGTTTAGATACTGTCCATTACCCTTCCAGTTACTCTAGAGATTCGACACTGGCCATTGTCCACTTCCTCACAAGCACCGACTGACTGAGTGGCCGGCCGGTGGATGACGGAGTCCCAACTCACAACTCAAAATGAGATTATTTCCCCAATAACTTCGTGTCCTGTGGCTTTTGTGTTGGGTGCCGTTTTCTGTGTGCTCACTGCTCTGCTTTTCTTTTGCTAATGCACTGAGTGACAGCTAAGTGACTGAGTGACAACTAATGCACTGAGTGACAGAGCAGGTCTGCAATGGGCTGTTTGACAAGCACCTCTGGTCTTATTGAGGTTTTTAACATGGAAACATGCCAACACTCTCTGGCCCTGAGCTGCCATTCTACACACTGCCTCTGAGAACAGCACTGAAAATTGGTTTGGTATGCCTCATAGGTGGGAGAGGGAGAGGGAGAGAGAAAGACAGAGAGAGGAAAGAGACACAGAGTCAGAGATAGGAGAGACACAGAGAGGAGCGAGAGACAGAGGAGAGACAGAGAGAGGAGAGACAGAGAGAGACAGAGAGAGGAGAGACAGAGAGAGAGAGACAGACAGAGATAGGAGAGAGAGGAGAGACAGAGAGAGGGAGAGAGAGAGACAGAAGAGAGACAGAGATAGGAGACAGAGAGAGGAGAGACAGAGAGAGGAGAGACACAGTCAGAGAGAGGTGAGACAGATATAGGAGAGACACAGTCAGAGATAGGAGAGACAGAGACAGAGAGAGGAGAGACAGAGAGAGGAGAGAGACAGAGAGAGGAGAGAGACAGAGACAGAGAGAGAGAGAGAGAGAGAGAGAGAGAGAGACAGACAGAGAGAGAGGAGAGACAGAGAGAGGAGAGAGACAGAGAGAGGAGATAGAGACAGAGACAGAGAGAGAGAGAGAGAGAGAGAGAGAGAGGAGAGAGAGAGAGAGAGAGAGAGAGGAGAGACAGAGAGAGGAGAGACAGAGAGAGGAGAGAGAGACAGAGGAGAGACAGAGATAGGAGACAGAGAGAGGAGAGACAGAGAGAGGAGAGACAGAGTCAGAGATAGGAGACAGAGAGAGGAGAGAGACACAGTCAGAGAGAGGAGAGACAGAGACAGGAGAGACACAGTCAGAGATAGGAGAGACAGAGAGAGGAGAGACAGAGACAGAGAGAGGGAGAGACAGAGAGAGGAGAGACAGAGTCAGAGATAGGAGACAGGAGAGAGACACAGTCAGAGAGGAGAAACAGAGAGAGGAGAGACACAGTCAGAGATAGGAGAGACAGAGAGAGGAGAGACAGAGACAGAGAGAGGAGAGACAGAGAGAGGAGAGACAGAGAGAGGAGAGACAGAGAGACAGAGACAGAGAGAGAGACAGAGAGAGAGAGAGAGAGAGAGAGAGAGAGAGAGAGAGAGAGAGAGAGAGAGAGAGAGAGAGAGAGAGAGAGGAGACACAGTCAGAGAGAGGAGAGACAGAGACAGGAGAGACAGAGACAGAGAGAGGAGAGACAGAGAGAGGAGAGAGACAGAGAGAGGAGATAGAGACAGAGACAGAGGAGAGACAGAGATAGGAGACAGAGATAGGAGACAGAGAGAGGAGAGAGACACAGTCAGAGATAGGAGAGACAGAGAGAGGAGAGACAGAGACAGAGAGAGGAGAGACAGAGAGAGGAGAGAGACAGAGAGAGGAGAGAGACAGAGACAGAGAGAGAGAGACAGAGAGAGGAGATACAGAGAGAGGAGAGACAGAGTGAGGAGAGAGACAGAGAGAGGAGAGAAACAGAGACAGAGAGAGAGAGAGGAGAGAGAGAGAGAGAGGAGAGAGAGACAGAGAGAAGAGATAGAGACAGACATTTAACATTTACATTTAAGTCATTTAGCAGACACTCTTATCCAGAGCGACTTACAAATTGGTGCATTCACCTTATGACATCCAGTGGAACAGTAGTGCTTCTAAATCTTTTAAGGGGGGTTGAGAAGGATTACTTTATCCTATCCTAGGTATTCCTTAAAGAGGTGGGGTTTCAGGTGTCTCCGGAAGGTGGTGATTGACTCCGCTGTCCTGGCGTCGTGAGGGAGTTTGTTCCACCATTGGGGGACCAGAGCAGCGAACAGTTTTGACTGGGCTGAGCGGGAACTGTACTTCCTCAGTGGTAGGGAGGCGAGCAGGCCAGAGGTGGATGAACGCAGTGCCCTTGTTTGGGTGTAGGGCCTGATCAGAGCCTGGAGGTACTGAGGTGCCGTTCCCCTCACAGCTCCGTAGGCAAGCACCATGGTCATGTAGCGGATGCGAGCTTCAACTGGAAGCCAGTGGAGAGAGCAGAGGAGCGGGGTGACGTGAGAGAACTTGGGAAGGTTGAACACCAGACGGGCTGCGGCGGAGACAGAGAGAGAGAGAGACAGAGAGAGAGGAGAGACAGACAGAGAGGAGAGACAGAGAGAGGAGAGAGACAGAGACAGAGAGAGAGAGAGAGAGAGAGAGAGAGAGAGAGAGAGAGAGAGAGAGACTATAGAAGCAGACTGTTACTGTAGTTAATATAAACTCAGCAACAAAAGGAACACCCCTTTTTCAGGACCCTGTCTTTTAAAGATAAATCCAAATAACTTCACAGATCTTCATTGTAAAGGGTTTAAACACTGTTTCCCTGCTTGTTCAATGAACCAAAAACAATTCATGAACATGCACCTGTGGAACGTTCGTTAAGACACTAACAGCTTACAGACGGTAGGCAATTAAGGTCACAGTTATGAAAACTTATGAAAACTTAGGACACTAAAGAGGCCTTTCTATTGACTCTGAAAAACACCAAAAGAAAGATGCCCATCTGTGTGATTGTGCCTAAGGCATTCTGCAAGAAGGCATGAGGACTACAATAAATTGCAATGTTCGTACTGTGAGACGCCTAAGACAGCGCTACAGGGAGTCAGGACGGACAGCTGATCGTCCTCGCAGTGGCAGACCACGTGTAACAACACCTGCACAGGATTGGTACATCTGAACATCACACCTGCGGGACAGGTACAGGATGGCAACAACAACTGCTCAAGTTACACCAGGAACGCACAATCCCTCCATCAGTGCTCAGGCTGTCCGCAATAGGCTGAAAGAGGCTAGACTGAGGGCTTGTAGGCCTGTTGTAAGATATGTCCTCACCAGACATCACCGGCAACAACGTCGCCTCTGGGCACAAACCCACCGTCGCTGGACCAGACAGGACTGGTAAAACGTGCTCTTCACTGTGCACTATGTAGGGAATAGGGTTCCATTTGGTCTAAAGTAGGGCACCATATAGGGAATAGTGTTCGCACATCTCATTCAGAGAGAGTGTTACAGCAGCATCACTCTGACCAGTTGCCCTTAATTTAGCTCTGTGTTGGGAGGCCTGTCTCAGCGCTCACACACAGGTTCCTCTGTGGGTATTGGTTCCCCTGGTCCGTGTGTAAACTGTGGGTATTGGTTCCTCTGGTCCGTGTGTAAACTGTGGGTATTGGTTCCTCTGGTCCGTGTGTAAACTGTGGGTATTGGTTCCTCTGGTCCGTGTGTAAACTGTGGGTATTGGTTCCTCTGGTCTGGTATTGGTTCCTCTGGTCCGTGGGTAAACTGTGGGTATTGGTTCCCCTGGTCCGGTATTGGTTCCTCTGGTCTGTTATTGGTTCCTCTGGTCCGTGTGTAAACTGTGGGTATTGGTTCCTCTGGTCTGGTATTGGTTCCTCTGGTCCGTGTGTAAACTGTGGGTATTGGTTCCTCTGTTCCGGTATTGGTTCCCCTGGTCCGTGTGTAAACTGTGGGTATTGGTTCCCCTGGTCCGTGTGTTATCTGTGGGTATTGGTTCCCCTGGTCCGTGTCTAAACTGTGGGTATTGGTTCCCCTGGTCCGGTATTGGTTCCTCTGGTCCGTGTGTAAACTGTGGGTATTGGTTCCTCTGGTCCGTGTGTAAACTGTGGGTATTGGTTCCTCTGGTCTGGTAATGGTTCCTCTGGTCCGTGTGTAAACTGTGGGTATTGGTTCCTCTGGTCCGTGTGTAAACTGTGGGTATTGGTTCCCCTGGTCCGTGTGTAAACTGTGGGTATTGGTTCCCCTGGTCCGTGTGTAAACTGTGGGTATTGGTTCCTCTGGTCCGTGTGTAAACTGTGGGTATTGGTTCCCCTGGTCCGGTATTGGTTCCTCTGGTCCGTGTGTAAACTGTGGGTATTGGTTCCTCTGGTCCGTGTCTAAACTGTGGGTATTGGTTCCTCTGGTCCGTGTGTAAACTGTGGGTATTGGTTCCTCTGGTCCGTGTGTAAACTGTGGGTATTGGTTCCTCTGGTCTGGTATTGGTTCCTCTGGTCCGTGGGTAAACTGTGGGTATTGGTTCCCCTGGTCCGGTATTGGTTCCTCTGGTCTGGTATTGGTTCCTCTGGTCCGTGTGTAAACTGTGGGTATTGGTTCCTCTGGTCTGGTATTGGTTCCTCTGGTCCGTGTGTAAACTGTGGGTATTGGTTCCTCTGTTCCGGTATTGGTTCCCCTGGTCCGTGTGTAAACTGTGGGTATTGGTTCCCCTGGTCCGTGTGTTATCTGTGGGTATTGGTTCCCCTGGTCCGTGTCTAAACTGTGGGTATTGGTTCCCCTGGTCCGGTATTGGTTCCTCTGGTCCGTGTGTAAACTGTGGGTATTGGTTCCTCTGGTCCGTGTGTAAACTGTGGGTATCGGTTCCTCTGGTCTGGTAATGGTTCCTCTGGTCCGTGTGTAAACTGTGGGTATTGGTTCCTCTGGTCCGTGTGTAAACTGTGGGTATTGGTTCCCCTGGTCCGTGTGTAAACTGTGGGTATTGGTTCCCCTGGTCCGTGTGTAAACTGTGGGTATTGGTTCCTCTGGTCCGTGTGTAAACTGTGGGTATTGGTTCCCCTGGTCCGGTATTGGTTCCTCTGGTCCGTGTGTAAACTGTGGGTATTGGTTCCTCTGGTCCGTGTCTAAACTGTGGGTATTGGTTCCTCTGGTCCGTGTGTAAACTGTGGGTATTGGTTCCTCTGGTCCGGTATTGGTTCCTATGGTCCGTGTGTAAACTGTTGGTATTGGTTCCTCTGGTCCGTGTGTAAACTGTGGGTATTGGTTCCTCTGGTCCGTGTGTAAACTGTGGGTATTGGTTCCCCTGGTCCGTGTGTAAACTGTGGGTATTGGTTCCCCTGGTCTGGTATTGGTTCCTCTGGTCCGTGTGTAAACTGTGGGTATTGGTTCCCCTGGTCCGTGTGTAAACTGTGGGTATTGGTTCCCCTGGTCTGGTATTGGTTCCTCTGGTCTGTGTGTAAACTGTGGGTATTGGTTCCTCTGGTCTGGTATTGGTTCCCCTGGTCCGTGTGTAAACTGTGGGTATTGGTTCCCCTGGTCCGTGTGTAATCTGTGGGTATTGGTTCCTCTGGTCCGTGTCTAAACTGTGGGTATTGGTTCCTCTGGTCCGTGTGTAAACTGTGGGTATTGGTTCCCCTGGTCCGTGTGTAAACTGTGGGTATTGGTTCCCCTGGTCTGGTATTGGTTCCTCTGGTCCGTGTGTAATCTGTGGGTATTGGTTCCTCTGGTCCGTGTGTAAACTGTGGGTATTGGTTCCTCTGGTCCGGTATTGGTTCCTATGGTCCGTGTGTAAACTGTGGGTATTGGTTCCCCTGGTCCGTGTGTAAACTGTGGGTATTGGTTCCTCTGGTCCGTGTGTAAACTGTGGGTATTGGTTCCTCTGGTCCGTGTGTAAACTGTGGGTATTGGTTCCCCTGGTCCGTGTGTAAACTGTGGGTATTGGTTCCCCTGGTCCGTGTCTAAACTGTGGGTATTGGTTCCCCTGGTCCGTGTGTAAACTGTGGGTATTGGTTCCTCTGGTCTGTGTGTAAACTGTGGGTATTGGTTCCTCTGGTCTGGTATTGGTTCCTCTGGTCGTGTGTAAACTCTGGTCCTGGTGTGTAAACTGTGGGTATTGGTTCCCCTGGTCCGTGTGTAAACTGTGGGTATTGGTTCCCCTGGTCCGTGTGTAAACTGTGGGTATTGGTTCCTCTGGTCCGTGTCTAAACTGTGGGTATTGGTTCCCCTGGTCCGTGTGTAAACTGTGGGTATTGGTTCCTCTGGTCCGTGTGTAAACTGTGGGTATTGGTTCCTCTGGTCCGGTATTGGTTGCTCTGGTCCGTGTCTAAACTGTGGGTATTGGTTCCTCTGGTCCGTGTGTAAACTGTGGGTATTGGTTCCTCTGGTCCGTGTGTAAACTGAACCGTCTGTATTGGTTCCCCTGGTGGGTAATTCTACCTCAAATGGGGTCACTGAGGTTTTTACAGTCAACTGCCAAACTCCAAGCTAGAATGTATTCAAGCACACATTAGGAAAACCCTGTTCCCCAGGTCCCCTGTACAACCTTGGTGATACCTTACCTTGTGTGCTGCCCAAATGGTCCTGGTCTAATGTAGTGCACTATGTAGGGAATAGGGTTCCATTTGGTCTAATGTAGTGCACTATGTAGGGAATAGGGTTCCATTTGGTCTAAAGTAGTGCACTGTGTAGGGAATAGGGTTCCATTTGGTCTAATGTACTGCACTATTTAGGGAATAGGGTTCTGTTTGGTCTAACATTGTGCCTCAGGAGGCTGAAGAAATGTGGCTTGTCACCCGAAACCCTGACGAACTTTTACAGATGCACAATCGAGAGCATCCTGTCGGGCTGTATCACAGCCTGGTACGGCAACTGCACCGCCCTCAACCACAAGGCTCTCCAGAGGGTAGTGAGGGTAGTCTGCACAACGCATCACCGGGGGCAAACTACCTGCCCTCCAGGACACCTACACCACCCGATGTTACAGGAAGGCCAAAAAGATCATCAAGGACATCAACCACCCGAACCACTGCCTGTTCACCCCGCTATCATCCAGAAGGCGAGGTCAGTACAGGTGCATCAAAGCTGGGACCGAGAGACTGAAAAACAGCTTCTATCTCAAGGCCATCAGACTGTTAAACAGCCACCACTAACATTGAGTGGCTGCTGCCAACATACTGACCCAAATCACTGGCCACTAACATTGAGTGGCTGCTGCCAACATACTGACCCAAATCACTGGCCACTAACATTGAGTGGCTGCTGCCAACACACTGACCCAAATCACTGGCCACTAACATTGAGTGGCTGCTGCCAACATACTGACCCAAATCACTGGCCACTAACATTGAGTGGCTGCTGCCAACACACTGACCCAAATCACTGGCCACTAACATTGAGTGGCTGCTGCCAACATACTGACCCAAATCACTGGCCACTAACATTGAGTGGCTGCTGCCAACACACTGACCCAAATCACTGGCCACTAACATTGAGTGGCTGCTGCCAACACACTGACCCAAATCACTGGCCACTAACATTGAGTGGCTGCTGCCAACATACTGACCCAAATCACTGGCCACTAACATTGAGTGGCTGCTGCCAACATACTGACCCAAATCACTGGCCACTAACATTGAGTGGCTGCTGCCAACATACTGACCCAAATCACTGGCCACTAACATTGAGTGGCTGCTGCCAACATACTGACCCAAATCACTGGCCACTAACATTGAGTGGCTGCTGCCAACATACTGACCCAAATCACTGGCCACTAACATTGAGTGGCTGCTGCCAACATACTGACCCAAATCACTGGCCACTGACCCAAACATTGAGTGGCTGCTGCCAACATACTGACCCAAATCACTGGCCACTAACATTGAGTGGCTGCTGACCCAACATACTGACCCAAATCACTGGCCACTAACATTGAGTGGCTGCTGCCAACATACAGACTCAAATCACTGGCCACTAACATTGAGTGGCTGCTGCCAACATACTGACCCAAATCACTGGCCACTAACATTGAGTGGCTGCTGCCAACATACTGACCCAAATCACTGGCCACTAACATTGAGTGGCTGCTGCCAACATACTGACCCAAATCACTGGCCACTAACATTGAGTGGCTGCTGCCAACATACTGACCCAAATCACTGGCCACTAACATTGAGTGGCTGCTGCCAAATACTGACCCAAATCACTGGCCACTAACATTGAGTGGCTGCTGCCAACATACTGACCCAAATCACTGGCCACTAACATTGAGTGGCTGCTGCCAACATACTGACCCAAATCACTGGCCACTAACATTGAGTGGCTGCTGCCAACATACTGACCCAAATCACTGGCCACTAACATTGAGTGGCTGCTGCCAACATACTGACCCAAATCACTGGCCACTAACATTGAGTGGCTGCTGCCAACATACTGACCCAAATCACTGGCCACTAACATTGAGTGGCTGCTGCCAACATACTGACCCAAATCACTGGCCACTAACATTAGTGGCTGCTGCCAACATACTGACCCAAATCACTGGCCACTAACATTGAGTGGCTGCTGCCAACATACTGACCCAAATCACTGGCCACTAACATTGAGTGGCTATGCCATCACATACTGACCCAAATCACTGGCCACTAACATTGAGTGGCTGCTGCCTTATGTTATACTGACCCAAATCACTGGCCACTAACATTGAGTGGCTGCTGCCAACACATACTGACCCAAATCACTGGCCACTAACATTGAGTGGCTGCTGCCAACATACTGACCCAAATCACTGGCCACTAACATTGAGTGGCTGCTGCCAACATACTGACCCAAATCACTGGCCACTAACATTGAGTGGCTGACCCAAATCACTGCCTAACATACTGACCCAAATCACTGGCCACTAACATTGAGTGGCTGCTGCCAACATACTGACCCAAATCACTGGCCACTAACATTGAGTGGCTGCTGCCAACATACTGACCCAAATCACTGGCCACTAACATTGAGTGGCTGCTGCCAACACACTGACCCAAATCACTGGCCACTAACATTGAGTGGCTGCTGCCAACATACTGACCCAAATCACTGGCCACTAACATTGAGTGGCTGCTGCCAACATACTGACCCAAATCACTGGCCACTAACATTGAGTGGCTGCTGCCAACATACTGACCCAAATCACTGGCCACTAACATTGAGTGGCTGCTGCCAACACACTGACCCAAATCACTGGCCACTAACATTGAGTGGCTGCTGCCAACACACTGACCCAAATCACTGGCCACTAACATTGAGTGGCTGCTGCCAACATACTGACCCAAATCACTGGCCACTAACATTGAGTGGCTGCTGCCAACATACTGACCCAAATCACTGGCCACTAACATTGAGTGGCTGCTGCCAACATACTGACCCAAATCACTGGCCACTAACATTGAGTGGCTGCTGCCAACATACAGACCCAAATCACTGGCCACTAACATTGAGTGGCTGCTGCCAACATACTGACCCAAATCACTGGCCACTAACATTGAGTGGCTGCTGCCAACATACAGACCCAAATCACTGGCCACTAACATTGAGTGGCTGCTGCCAACATACAGACCCAAATCACTGGCCACTAACAAATGGATTGAATAACATCTGCTAACCATGTGTATGTAACCAATAACATCTACTAACCATGTGTATGTAACCATTAACATCTACTAACCATGTGTATGTGACCAATAACATCTGCTAACCATGTGTATATAACCATTAACATCTGCTAACCATGTGTATGTG
The DNA here is from genome assembly GCF_034236695.1 of Oncorhynchus nerka. Lineage (NCBI taxonomy): Eukaryota > Metazoa > Chordata > Actinopteri > Salmoniformes > Salmonidae > Oncorhynchus > Oncorhynchus nerka. The sequence goes on from NW_027040276.1 coordinate 48,457, forward strand.
ACCAATAACATCTGCTAACCATGTGTATGTGACCAATAACATCTGCTAACCATGTGTATGTGACCATTAACATCTGCTAACCATGTGTATGTGACCATTAACATCTGCTAACCATGTGACCATTAACATCTGCTAACCATGTGACCAATAGGATCTGCTAACCATGCGCATGTGACCAATAACATCTGCTAACCATGTGACCAATAGGATCTGCTAACCATGCGCATGTGACCAATAACATCTGCTAACCATGTGACCAATAACATCTGCTAACCATGTGTATGTGACCATTAACATCTGCTAACCATGTGACCAATAACATCTACTAACCATGTGACCATTAACATCTGCTAACCATGTGACCAATAACATCTGCTAACCATGTGACCAATAACATCTGCTAACCATGTGTATGTGACCAATAACATCTGCTAACCATGTGTATGTGACCAATAACATCTGCTAACCATGTGTATGTGACCAATAACATCTGATAACCATGTGTATGTGACCAATAACATCTGCTAACCATGTGTATGTGACCAATAACATCTGCTAACCATGTGACCAATAACATCTGCTAACCATGTGACCAATAACATCTGCTAACCATGTGACCAATAACATCTGCTAACCATGTGTATGGGACCAATAACATCTGCTAACCATGTGTATGTAACCAATAACATCTGATAACCATGTGTATGTGACCAATAACATCTGATAACCATGTGTATGTGACCAATAACATCTGCTAACCATGTGTATGTGACCAATAACATCTGCTAACCATGTGACCATTAACATCTGCTAACCATGTGACCAATAACATCTGCTAACCATGTGACCAATAACATCTGCTAACCATGTGTATGTGACCAATAACATCTGCTAACCATGTGTATGTGACCAATAACATCTGCTAACCATGTGACCAATAACATCTGCTAACCATGTGACCAATAACATCTGCTAACCATGTGACCAATAACAGTGGCTGCTGCCAACATACTGACCCAAATCACTGGCCACTAACATTGAGTGGCTGCTGCCAACATACAGACCCAAATCACTGGCCACTAACATTGAGTGGCTGCTGCCAACATACAGACCCAAATCACTGGCCACTAACAAATGGATTGAATAACATCTGCTAACCATGTGTATGTAACCAATAACATCTACTAACCATGTGTATGTAACCATTAACATCTACTAACCATGTGTATGTGACCAATAACATCTGCTAACCATGTGTATGTAACCATTAACATCTACTAACCATGTGTATGTGAACAATAACATCTGCTAACCATGTGTATATAACCATTAACATCTGCTAACCATGTGTATGTGACCAATAACATCTGCTAACCATGTGTATGTGACCAATAACATCTACTAACCATGTGTATGTGACCAATAACATCTACTAACCATGTGTATGTAACCAATAACATCTGTTAACCATGTGTATGTGACCATTAACATCTGCTAACCATGTGACCATTAACATCTGCTAACCATGTGACCAATAGGATCTGCTAACCATGCGCATGTGACCAATAACATCTGCTAACCATGTGACCAATAGGATCTGCTAACCATGCGCATGTGACCAATAACATCTGCTAACCATGTGACCAATAACATCTGCTAACCATGTGTATGTGACCATTAACATCTGCTAACCATGTGACCAATAACATCTACTAACCATGTGACCATTAACATCTGCTAACCATGTGACCAATAACATCTGCTAACCATGTGACCAATAACATCTGCTAACCATGTGTATGGGACCAATAACATCTGCTAACCATGTGTATGTAACCAATAACATCTGATAACCATGTGTATGTGACCAATAACATCTGATAACCATGTGTATGTGACCAATAACATCTGCTAACCATGTGTATGTGACCAATAACATCTGCTAACCATGTGACCATTAACATCTGCTAACCATGTGACCAATAACATCTGCTAACCATGTGACCAATAACATCTGCTAACCATGTGTATGTGACCAATAACATCTGCTAACCATGTGTATGTGACCAATAACATCTGCTAACCATGTGACCAATAACATCTGCTAACCATGTGACCAATAACATCTGCTAACCATGTGACCAATAACATCTGCTAACCATGTGTATGGGACCAATAACATCTGCTAACCATGTGTATGTAACCAATAACATCTGATAACCATGTGTATGTGACCAATAACATCTGCTAACCATGTGTATGTGACCATTAACATCTGCTAACCATGTCTATGTAACCAATAACATCTGCTAACCATGTGTATGTGACCAATAACATCTGCTAACCATGTGTATGTGACCAATAACATCTGCTAACCATGTGTATGTGACCAATAACATCTGCTAACCATGTGTATGTGACCATTAACATCTGCTAACCATGTGTATGTAACCAATAACATCTGCTAACCATGTGACCAATAACATCTGATAACCATGTGTATGTGAACATTAACATCTACTAACCATGTGTATGTAACCAATAACATCTGCTAACCATGTGTATGTGAACATTAACATCTGCTAACCATGTGTATGTGACCAATAACATCTGCTAACCATGTGTATGTAACCAATAACATCTGATAACCATGTGACCATTAACATCTGCTAACCATGTGTATGTAACCAATAACATCTGCTAACCATGTGTATGTTACCATTAACATCTGATAACCATGTGACCATTAACATCTGCTAACCATGTGTATGTAACCAATAACATCTGCTAACCATGTGTATGTTACCATTAACATCTGATTACCATGTGACCAATAACATCTGCTAACCATGTGTATGTAACCAATAACATCTGATAACCATGTGACCATTAACATCTGCTAACCATGTGTATGTAACCAATAACATCTGCTAACCATGTGTATGTTGCCATTAACATCTGCTAACCATGTGACCAATAACATCTGCTAACCATGTGACCAATAACATCTGCTAACCATGTGTATGTGACCAATAACATCTGATAACCATGTGACCAATAACATCTGCTAACCATGTGTATGTGACCAATAACATCTGATAACCATGTGACCAATAACATCTGCTAACCATGTGTATGTGACCAATAACATCTGCTAACCATGTGTATGTGACCAATAACATCTGCTAACCATGTGTATGTGACCAATAACATCTGATAACCATGTGACCAATAACATCTGCTAACCATGTGTATGTGACCAATAACATCTGCTAACCATGTGTATGTGACCAATAACATCTGCTAACCATGTGTATGTAACCAATAACATCTGATAACCATGTGACCAATAACATCTGATAACCATGTGTATGTGACCAATAACATCTGCTAACCATGTGACCAATAACATCTGCTAACCATGTGTATGTGACCATTAACATCTGCTAACCATGCGACCAATAACATCTGATAACCATGTGTATGTGACCAATAACATCTGCTAACCATGTGACCAATAACATCTGCTAACCATGTGTATGTGACCAATAACATCTGATAACCATGTGACCATTAACATCTGATAACCATGTGACCATTAACATCTGCTAACCATGTGTATGTGACCAATAACATCTGCTAACCATGTGACCAATAACATCTGATAACCATGTGTATGTGACCATTAACATCTGCTAACCATGTGTATGTGACCAATAACATCTGATAACCATGTGTATGTGACCAATAACATCTGCTAACCATGTGTATGTGACCAATAACATCTGCTAACCATGTGTATGTAACCAATAACATCTGCTAACCATGTGACCAATAACATCTGCTAACCATGTGTATGTGACCAATAACATATGCTAACCATGTGACCAATAACATCTGATAACCATGTGTATGTGACCAATAACATCTGCTAACCATGTGACCAATAACATCTGCTAACCATGTGTATGTGACCAATAACATCTGATAACCATGTGTATGTAACCAATAACATCTGCTAACCATGTGTATGTGACCAATAACATCTGCTAACCATGTGTATGTGACCAATAACATCTGCTAACCATGTGTATGTGACCAATAACATCTGCTAACCATGTGACCATTAACATCTGCTAACCATGTGTATGTAACCAATAACATCTGCTAACCATGTGTATGTTACCATTAACATCTGCTAACCATGTGACCAATAACATCTGCTAACCATGTGTATGTGACCATTAACATCTGCTAACCATGTGTATGTAACCAATAACATCTGCTAACCATGTGACCATTAACATCTGCTAACCATGTGTATGTGACCAATAACATCTGATAACCATGTGTATGTGACCAATAACATCTGCTAACCATGTGACCAATAACATATGCTAACCATGTGTATGTGACCAATAACATCTGCTAACCATGTGACCAATAACATCTGCTAACCATGTGTATGTAACCAATAACATCTGATAACCATGTGTATGTGACCAATAACATCTGCTAACCATTTGTATGTAACCATTAACATCTGCTAACCATGTGTATGTGACCAATAACATCTGCTAACCATGTGACCAATAACATCTACTAACCATGTGTATGTGACCAATAACATCTGCTAACCATGTGACCAATAACATCTACTAACCATGTGACCAATAACATCTACTAACCATGTGACCAATAACATCCACTAACCATGTGTATGTGACCAATAACATCTGCTAACCATGTGTATGTGACCAATAACATCTGCTAACCATGTGACCAATAACATCTACTAACCATGTGACCAATAACATCTGCTAACCATGTGACCAATAACATCTGCTAACCATGTGTATGTGACCAATAACATCTGCTAACCATGTGACCAATAACATCTGCTAACCATGTGTATGTGACCAATAACATCTGCTAACCATGTGTATGTAACCAATAACATCTGCTAACCATGTGACCATTAACATCTGCTAACCATGTGTATGTGACCAATAACATCTGCTAACCATGTGTATGTAACCAATAACATCTGATAACCATGTGTATGTGACCAATAACATCTGCTAACCATGTGTATGTAACCAATAACATCTGCTAACCATGTGACCAATAACATCTGCTAACCATGTGTATGTGACCAATAACATCTGCTAACCATGTGTATGTAACCAATAACATCTGCTAACCATGTGACCAATAACATCTGCTAACCATGTGTATGTAACCAATAAAATGTGATTTGATTTGTTTTGAGTATGTAGGGATTAGTGGTCCATTTGGTCTAAATTAGTGCACTATGTAGGTAATAGTTTGTCATTTGGCAGGTATCCTTTGACAGATTCAGTGTCTTCATTGTGCTAATTAAGCCATCTGCTTTGGGGACTCTGTCCCTCCCAACTTTCCTCTTCCTTTCTCCCCTCCTCTCCCTCCCTCCCTCCCTCCCTCCCTCCCTCCTCTCCTCTCTCCTCTCCCTCCTCTCTCTCCCTCCTCCCTCCCTCCCTCCCTCCCTCCCTCCTCCCTCCCTCCCTCCCTCCCTCCCTCCCCTCCCTCCTCTTCCCTCCCCTCCCCTCCCTCCCTCCCTCCCTCCCTCTCTCCTCTCCTCTCCTCTCCTCTCCTCTCCTCTCCTCTCCTCTCCTCTCCCCTCCCCTCCTCTCCCCTCCTCTCCCTCCCTCCCTCCCTCCCTCCCTCCCTCCTCTCTCCCCTCCCCCTCCCTCCCTCCCTCCCTCTCCTCTCTCCTCTCCTCTCCTCTCCTCTCCCCTCCCCTCCTCTCCCCTCCTCTCCCTCCCTCCCTCCCTCCTCTTCCCTCCTCTCCCCTCCCCTCCCCTCCCTCCCTCCCTCCCTCCCTCCCTCCCTCCCTCTCTCCTCTCCTCTCCTCTCCTCTCCCCTCCTCTCCTCTCCCTCCCTCCCTCCCTCCCTCTCTCTCTCTCTCCTCTCCTCTCCTCTCCTCTCCCCTCCTCTTCCCTCCTCTCCCCTCCCCTCCTCTCCCTCCCTCCCTCCCTCCCTCCCTCTCTCTCTCTCTCTCTCCTCTCCTCTCCTCTCCCCTCCTCTTCCCTCCCCTTCCCTCCTCTCCTCTCCCTCCCTCCCTCCCTCCCCTCCTTTCCCTCCCTCCCTCCCTCCCTCCCCTTCCCTCCTCTCCTCTCCCCTCCTCTCCCTCCCTCCATCCCTCCCTCCCTCCCTCCGCTCCTCTTCCCTCCTATTCCTTCCTGTTAAAGAGCATTGCTCTAATAACCATGCTGACAGATCCTTCCTGTTAGACCCAGTCCTTCCTGTTCGACCCAGTCCTTCCTGTTAGACCCAGTCCTTCCTGTTCGACCCAGTCCTTCCTGTTAGAACCAGTCCTTCCTGTTAGACCCAGTCCTTCCTGTTAGACCCAGTCCTTCCTGTTAGACCCAGTCCTTCCTGTTAGACCCAGTCCTTCCTGTTAGACCCAGTCCTTCCTGCAGATGGAGTAGAAAGAGACCGTCTCTGGCTAAAAGTCAAGCTTTGCATCCCAAATGGAACTATCCCCTGCATAGAGTCCTACTTTAGACCAGGACCTTATGGGGTTAGTGCACTACATAGGGAATAGGGTACCAATCTTGTTAGACCCAGCCCTTCCTGTTAGAACCAGTCCTTCCTGTTAGACCCAGTCCTTCCTGTTAGACCCAGTCCTTCCTGTTAAACCCAGTCCTTCCTGTTAGACCCAGCCCTTCCTGTTAGACCGAGTCCTTCCTGCTAGACCCAGTCCTTCCTGTTACACCCAGCCCTTCCTGTTCCTGTCTACCATGTGGTCTACCATGTGGTCTGTCATGTGGTCTGTCATGTGGTCTACCATGTGGTCTGTCATGTGGTCTGCCATGTGGTCTGTCATGTGGTCTACCATGTGGTCTGTCATGTGGTCTACCATGTGGTCTACCATGTGGTCTGTCATATGGTCTGTCATGTGGTCTACCATGTGGTCTGTCATGTGGTCTACCATGTGGTCTGTCATTGGTCTACCATGTGGTCTGTCATGTGGTCTACCATATGGTCTGTCATGTGGTCTGTCATGTGGTCTGTCATGTGGTCTACCATGTGGTCTGTCATGTGGTCTGTCATGTGGTCTGTCATGTGGTCTGTCATGTGGTCTACCATATGGTCTGTCATGTGGTCTACCATGTGGTCTGTCATGTGGTCTACCATGTGGTCTGCCATGTTGTCTGTCATGTGGTCTACCATGTGGTCTGTCATGTGGTCTACCATGTGGTCTACCATGTGGTCTGTCATGTGGTCTGTCATGTGGTCTACCATGTGGTCTGTCATGTGGTCTACCACGTGGTCTACCATGTGGTCTGTCATGTGGTCTGTCATGTGGTCTACCATGTGGTCTACCATGTGGTCTGTCATGTGGTCTGCCATGTGGTCTACCATGTGGTCTGTCATGTGGTCTACCATGTGGACTACCATGTCGTCTACCATGTGGTCTACGATGTGGTCTGTCATGTGGTCTGTCATGTGGTCTACCATGTGGTCTGTCATGTGGTCTACCTGTGGTCTACGATGTGGTCTGTCATGTGGTCTGCCATGTGGCCTACCATGTGGTCTGTCATGTGGTCTGCCATGTGGTCTACCATGTGGTCTGTCATGTGGTCTACCATGTGGTCTGCCATGTGGTCTGTCATGTGGTCTACCATGTGGTCTACCATGTGGACTACCATGTGGTCTACCATGTGGTCTGTCATGTGGTCTACCATGTGGTCTACCATGTGGTCTCCCATGTGGTCTGTCATGTGGTCTACCATGTGGTCTGTCATGTGGTCTGCCATGTGGTCTACCATGTGGTCTGTCATGTGGTCTACCATGTGGACTACCATGTCGTCTACCATGTGGTCTACGATGTGGTCTGTCATGTGGTCTGTCATGTGGTCTACCATGTGGTCTGTCATGTGGTCTACCTGTGGTCTACGATGTGGTCTGTCATGTGGTCTGCCATGTGGCCTACCATGTGGTCTGTCATGTGGTCTGCCATGTGGTCTACCATGTGGTCTGTCATGTGGTCTACCATGTGGTCTGTCATGTGGTCTATCATGTGGTCTGCCATGTGGTCTACCATGTGGTCTGTCATGTGGTCTGTCATGTGGTCTACCATATGGTCTGTCATGTGGTCTACCATGTGGTCTGTCATGTGGTCTACCATGTGGTCTGTCATGTGGTCTACCATGTGGCCTGTCATGTGGTCTATCATGTGGTCTGTCATGTGGTCTACCATGTGGTCTGTCATGTGGTCTGTCATGTGGTCTACCATGTGGTCTGTCATGTGGTCTACCATGTGGTCTGTCATGTGGTCTACCATGTGGTCTACCATGTGGCCTGTCATGTGGGCTACCATGTGGTCTGTCATGTGGTCTACCATGTGGTCTGCCATGTGTCTACCATGTGGTCTGTCATGTGGTCTGTCATGTGGTCTACCATGTGGTCTACCATGTGGTCTGTCATGTGGTCTGTCATGTGGTCTACCATGTGGTCTGTCATGTGGTCTGCCATATGGTCTGTCATGTGGTCTACCATGTGGTCTGTCATGTGGTATACCATGTGGTCTGTCATATGGTCTGTCATGTGGTCTACCATGTGGTCTGTCATGTGGTCTGTCATGTGGTCTACCATGTGGTCTGTCATGTGGTCTACCATGTGGTCTGTCATGTGGTCTACCATATGGTCTGTCATGTGGTCTGTCATGTGGTCTACCATGTGGTCTGTCATGTGGTCTGTCATGTGGTCTGTCATGTGGTCTACCATGTGGTCTGTCATGTGGTCTGTCATGTGGTCTACCATGTGGTCTGTCATGTGGTCTACCATGTGGTCTGTCATGTGGTCTACCATATGGTCTGTCATGTGGTCTGTCATGTGGTCTACCATGTGGTCTGTCATGTGGTCTGTCATGTGGTCTGTCATGTGGTCTACCATGTGGTCTACCATGTGGTCTGTCATGTGGTCTACCATATGGTCTGTCATGTGGTCTACCATGTGGTCTGTCATGTGGTCTAACATGTGGTCTGCCATGTTGTCTGTCATGTGGTCTACCATGTGGTCTGTCATGTGGTCTGTCATGTGGTCTACCATGTGGTCTGTCATGTGGTCTGTCATGTGGTCTGTCATGTGGTCTACCATGTGGTCTGTCATGTGGTCTACCATGTGGTCTACCATGTGGTCTGTCATGTGGTCTGTCATGTGGTCTACCATGTGGTCTACCATGTGGTCTGTCATGTGGTCTACCATATGGTCTGTCATGTGGTCTACCATGTGGTCTGTCATGTGGTCTACCATGTGGTCTGCCATGTTGTCTGTCATGTGGTCTACCATGTGGTCTGTCATGTGGTCTACCATGTGGTCTACCATGTGGTCTGTCATGTGGTCTGTCATGTGGTCTACCATGTGGTCTACCATGTGGCCTGTCATGTGGTCTACCATGTGGTCTACCATGTGGTCTGTCATGTGGTCTGTCATGTGTGCTGTCATGTGGTCTACCATATGGTCTGTCATGTGGTCTACCATGTGGACTACCATGTCGTCTACCATGTGGTCTACGATGTGGTCTGTCATGTGGTCTGTCATGTGGTCTACCATGTGGTCTGTCATGTGGTCTACGATGTGGTCTGTCATGTGGTCTGCCATGTGGCCTACCATGTGGTCTGTCATGTGGTCTGCCATGTGGTCTACCATGTGGTCTGTCATGTGGTCTACCATGTGGTCTGTCATGTGGTCTACCATGTGGTCTGTCATGTGGTCTACCATGTGGTCTGTCATGTGGTCTGTCATGTGGTCTACCATATGGTCTGTCATGTGGTCTACCATGTGGTCTACCATGTGGTCTGTCATGTGGTCTACCATGTGGTCTGTCATGTGGTCTACCATGTGGTCTGTCATGTGGTCTGTCATGTGGTCTACCATGTGGTCTGTCATGTGGTCTACCATGTGGTCTGTCATGTGGTCTACCCAATGGTATGTCATGTGGTCTGTCATGTGGTCTACCATGTGGTCTGTCATGTGGTCTGTCATGTGGTCTACCATGTGGTCTGTCATGTGGTCTACCATGTGGTCTGTCATGTGGTCTACCATGTGGTCTACCATGTGGCCTGTCATGTGGTCTACCATGTGGTCTGTCATGTGGTCTACCATGTGGTCTGCGATGTGGTCTACCATGTGGTCTGTCATGTGGTCTGTCATGTGGTCTACCATGTGGTCTGTCATGTGGTCTACCATGTGGTCTGTCATGTGGTCTACCATGTGGTCTACCATGTCGCCTGTCATGTGGTCTACCATGTGGTCTGTCATGTGGTCTACCATTTGGTCTGCCATGTGGTCTACCCTGTGGTCTGTCATGTGGTCTGTCATGTGGTCTACCATATGGTCTGTCATGTGGTCTACCATGTGGTCTACCATGTGGTCTGTCATGTGGTCTACCATGTGGTCTGTCATGTGGTCTACCATGTGGTCTGTCATGTGGTCTGTCATGTGGTCTGTCATGTGGTCTGTCATGTGGTCTACCATGTGGTCTGTCATGTGGTCTACCATGTGGACTACCATGTGGTCTACCATGTGGTCTACCATGTGGTCTACCATGTGGACTACCATGTGGTCTGTCATGTGGTCTACCATGTGGACTACCATGTGGTCTACCATGTGGACTACCATGTGGTCTGTCATGTGGTCTACCATGTGGACTACCATGTGGTCTACCATGTGGTCTACCATATGGTCTGTCATGTGGTCTACCATGTGGTCTACCATGTGGTCTGTCATGTGGTCTGTCATGTGGTCTGTCATGTGGTCTACCATGTGGACTACCATGTGGTCTACCATGTGGTCTGTCATGTGGTCTACCATGTGGTCTACCATGTGGTCTCCCATGTGGTCTGTCATGTGGTCTACCATGTGGTCTGTCATGTGGTCTACCATGTGGTCTACCATGTGGTCTACCATGTGGTCTACCATGTGGTCTGTCATGTGGTCTACCATGTGGTCTACCATGTGGTCTACCATGTGGTCTGTCATGTGGTGTCCCATGTGGTCTACCATGTGGTCTCCCATGTGGTCTACCATGTGGTCTACCATGTGGTCTCCCATGTGGTCTACCATGTGGTCTACCATGTGGTCTGTCATGTGGTCTGTCATGTGGTCTACCATGTGGTCTGTCATGTGGTCTACCATGTGGTCTGTCATGTGGTCTACCATATGGTCTGTCATGTGGTCTGTCATGTGGTCTACCATGTGGTCTGTCATGTGGTCTGTCATGTGGTCTGTCATGTGGTCTACCATGTGGTCTACCATGTGGTCTGTCATGTGGTCTACCATATGGTCTGTCATGTGGTCTACCATGTGGTCTGTCATGTGGTCTACCATGTGGTCTGCCATGTTGTCTGTCATGTGGTCTACCATGTGGTCTGTCATGTGGTCTACCATGTGGTCTACCATGTGGTCTGTCATGTGGTCTGTCATGTGGTCTACCATGTGGTCTACCATGTGGCCTGTCATGTGGTCTACCATGTGGTCTACCATGTGGTCTGTCATGTGGTCTGTCATGTGTGCTGTCATGTGGTCTACCATATGGTCTGTCATGTGGTCTACCATGTGGACTACCATGTCGTCTACCATGTGGTCTACGATGTGGTCTGTCATGTGGTCTGTCATGTGGTCTACCATGTGGTCTGTCATGTGGTCTACCTGTGGTCTACGATGTGGTCTGTCATGTGGTCTGCCATGTGGCCTACCATGTGGTCTGTCATGTGGTCTGCCATGTGGTCTACCATGTGGTCTGTCATGTGGTCTACCATGTGGTCTGTCATGTGGTCTACCATGTGGTCTGTCATGTGGTCTACCATGTGGTCTGTCATGTGGTCTGTCATGTGGTCTACCATATGGTCTACCATGTGGTCTGTCATGTGGTCTACCATGTGGTCTGTCATGTGGTCTACCATGTGGTCTGTCATGTGGTCTACCATGTGGTCTGTCATGTGGTCTGTCATGTGGTCTACCATGTGGTCTGTCATGTGGTCTACCATATGGTCTGTCATGTGGTCTGTCATGTGGTCTACCATGTGGTCTGTCATGTGGTCTGTCATGTGGTCTGTCATGTGGTCTGTCATGTGGTCTACCATGTGGTCTGTCATGTGGTCTACCATATGGTCTGTCATGTGGTCTACCATGTGGTCTGTCATGTGGTCTACCATGTGGTCTGCCATGTTGTCTGTCATGTGGTCTACCATGTGGTCTGTCATGTGGTCTACCATGTGGTCTACCATGTGGTCTGTCATGTGGTCTGTCATGTGGTCTACCATGTGGTCTGCCATGTGGTCTGCCATGTGGTCTGCCATGTTGTCTGTCATGTGGTCTACCATGTGGTCTGTCATGTGGTCTACCATGTGGTCTACCATGTGGTCTGTCATGTGGTCTGTCATGTGGTCTACCATGTGGTCTACCATGTGGTCTGTCATGTGGTCTACCATGTGGTCTACCATGTGGTCTGTCATGTGGTCTGTCATGTGTGCTGTCATGTGGTCTACCATATGGTCTGTCATGTGGTCTACCATGTGGAATACCATGTCGTCTACCATGTGGTCTACGATGTGGTCTGTCATGTGGTCTGTCATGTGGTCTACCATGTGGTCTACCATGTGGTCTGTCATGTGGTCTACCATATGGTCTGTCATGTGGTCTACCATGTGGTCTGTCATGTGGTCTACCATGTGGTCTGCCATGTTGTCTGTCATGTGGTCTACCATGTGGTCTGTCATGTGGTCTGTCATGTGGTCTACCATATGGTCTGTCATGTGGTCTACCATGTGGTCTACCATGTGGTCTGTCATGTGGTCTACCATGTGGTCTGTCATGTGGTCTACCATGTGGTCTGTCATGTGGTCTGTCATGTGGTCTACCATGTGGTCTGTCATGTGGTCTACCATGTGGTCTGTCATGTGGTCTACCCAATGGTATGTCATGTGGTCTGTCATGTGGTCTACCATGTGGTCTGTCATGTGGTCTGTCATGTGGTCTACCCAATGGTATGTCATGTGGTCTGTCATGTGGTCTACCATATGGTCTGTCATGTGGTCTACCATGTGGACTACCATGTCGTCTACCATGTGGTCTACGATGTGGTCTGTCATGTGGTCTGTCATGTGGTCTACCATGTGGTCTGTCATGTGGTCTACCATGTGGTCTGTCATGTGGTCTGCCATGTGGCCTACCATGTGGTCTGTCATGTGGTCTGCCATGTGGTCTACCATGTGGTCTGTCATGTGGTCTACCATGTGGTCTGTCATGTGGTCTACCATGTGGTCTGTCATGTGGTCTACCATGTGGTCTGTCATGTGGTCTGTCATGTGGTCTACCATATGGTCTGTCATGTGGTCTACCATGTGGTCTACCATGTGGTCTGTCATGTGGTCTACCATGTGGTCTGTCATGTGGTCTACCATGTGGTCTGTCATGTGGTCTGTCATGTGGTCTACCATGTGGTCTGTCATGTGGTCTACCATGTGGTCTGTCATGTGGTCTACCCAATGGTCTGTCATGTGGTCTGTCATGTGGTCTACCATGTGGTCTGTCATGTGGTCTGTCATGTGGTCTACCATGTGGTCTGTCATGTGGTCTACCATGTGGTCTGTCATGTGGTCTACCATGTGGCCTGTCATGTGGTCTACCATGTGGTCTGTCATGTGGTCTACCATGTGGTCTGCGATGTGGTCTACCATGTGGTCTGTCATGTGGTCTGTCATGTGGTCTACCATGTGGTCTGTCATGTGGTCTACCATGTGGTCTGTCATGTGGTCTACCATGTGGTCTACCATGTCGCCTGTCATGTGGTCTACCATGTGGTCTGTCATGTGGTCTACCATTTGGTCTGCCATGTGGTCTACCCTGTGGTCTGTCATGTGGTCTGTCATGTGGTCTACCATATGGTCTGTCATGTGGTCTACCATGTGGTCTACCATGTGGTCTGTCATGTGGTCTACCATGTGGTCTGTCATGTGGTCTACCATGTGGTCTGTCATGTGGTCTACCATGTGGTCTGTCATGTGGTCTGTCATGTGGTCTGTCATGTGGTCTACCATGTGGTCTGTCATGTGGTCTACCATGTGGACTACCATGTGGTCTACCATGTGGTCTACCATGTGGTCTACCATGTGGACTACCATGTGGTCTGTCATGTGGTCTACCATGTGGACTACCATGTGGTCTACCATGTGGACTACCATGTGGTCTGTCATGTGGTCTACCATGTGGACTACCATGTGGTCTACCATGTGGTCTACCATATGGTCTGTCATGTGGTCTACCATGTGGTCTACCATGTGGTCTGTCATGTGGTCTGTCATGTGGTCTGTCATGTGGTCTACCATGTGGACTACCATGTGGTCTACCATGTGGTCTGTCATGTGGTCTACCATGTGGTCTACCATGTGGTCTCCCATGTGGTCTGTCATGTGGTCTACCATGTGGTCTGTCATGTGGTCTACCATGTGGTCTACCATGTGGTCTACCATGTCGTCTACCATGTGGTCTGTCATGTAGTCTACCATGTGGTCTACCATGTGGTCTACCATGTGGTCTGTCATGTGGTGTCCCATGTGGTCTACCATGTGGTCTCCCATGTGGTCTACCATGTGGTCTACCATGTGGTCTACCATGTGGTCTGTCATGTGGTCTGTCATGTGGTCTACCATGTGGTCTGTCATGTGGTCTACCATGTGGTCTGTCATGTGGTCTACCATATGGTCTGTCATGTGGTCTACCATATGGTCTGTCATGTGGTCTGTCATGTGGTCTACCATGTGGTCTGTCATGTGGTCTGTCATGTGGTCTGTCATGTGGTCTACCATGTGGTCTACCATGTGGTCTGTCATGTGGTCTACCATATGGTCTGTCATGTCTACCATGTGGTCTGTCTGGTCTACCATGTGGTCTGTCATGTGGTCTACCATGTGGTCTGCCATGTTGTCTGTCATGTGGTCTACCATGTGGTCTGTCATGTGGTCTACCATGTGGTCTACCATGTGGTCTGTCATGTGGTCTGTCATGTGGTCTACCATTTGGTCTGCCATGTGGTCTACCCTGTGGTCTGTCATGTGGTCTGTCATGTGGTCTACCATATGGTCTGTCATGTGGTCTACCATGTGGTCTGTCATGTGGTCTGTCATGTGGTCTGTCATGTGGTCTACCATGTGGACTACCATGTGGTCTACCATGTGGTCTGTCATGTGGTCTACCATGTGGTCTACCATGTGGTCTCCCATGTGGTCTGTCATGTGGTCTACCATGTGGTCTGTCATGTGGTCTACCATGTGGTCTACCATGTGGTCTACCATGTGGTCTGTCATGTGGTCTACCATGTGGTCTACCATGTGGTCTACCATGTGGTCTGTCATGTGGTCTCCCATGTGGTCTACCATGTGGTCTCCCATGTGGTCTACCATGTGGTCTACCATGTGGTCTCCCATGTGGTCTACCATGTGGTCTGTCATGTGGTCTGTCATGTGGTCTGTCATGTGGTCTGTCATGTGGTCTGCCATGTGGTCTGTCATGTGGTCTACCATGTGGTCTACCATGTGGTCTGTCATGTGGTCTGTCATGTGGTCTGTCATGTGGTCTGCCATGTGGTCTGTCATGTGGTCTACCATGTGGTCTACCATGTGGTCTGTCATGTGGTCTGCCATGTGGTCTGTCATGTGGTCTACCATGTGGTCTACCATGTGGTCTACCATGTCGTCTACCATGTGGTCTGTCATGTGGTCTACCATGTGGTCTACCATGTGGTCTACCATGTGGTCTGTCATGTGGTCTCCCATGTGGTCTACCATGTGGTCTCCCATGTGGTCTACCATGTGGTCTGTCATGTGGTCTCCCATGTGGTCTACCATGTGGTCTACCATGTGGTCTGTCATGTGGTCTACCATGTGGTCTACCATGTGGTCTGTCATGTGGTCTGTCATGTGGTCTGTCATGTGGTCTCCCATGTGGTCTACCATGTGGTCTACCATGTCGTCTACCATGTGGTCTGTCATGTGGTCTACCATGTGGTCTACCATGTGGTCTGTCATGTGGTCTGTCATGTGGTCTGTCATGTGGTCTGTCATGTGGTCTGCCATGTGGTCTGTCATGTGGTCTGTCATGTGGTCTACCATGTGGTCTGTCATGTGGTCTACCATGTGGTCTACCATGTGGTCTACCATGTGGTCTACCATGTGGTCTGTCATGTGGTCTGTCATGTGGTCTACCATGTGGTCTACCATGTGGTCCATGTGGTCTACCATGTGGTCTGCCTGCTGGGGTTCCTTGGTGATGGATCAGTGTCCAGTGTGATGAGACGTCTCTTCTGTCTCCTGTACAGGTGATGAGACTGAAACACAATGGAGAAGTCTCTCTCAGCTCTCTCTCTCTCTGCTTGTGGACTGAACCTCTCTCAGCTCTCTCTCTCTCTCTGCTTGTGGACTGAACCTCTCTCAGCTCTCTCTCTCTCTCTGCTTGTGGACTGAACCTCTCTCAGTTCTCTCTCTCTCTGCTTGTGGACTGAACCTCTCTCAGCTCTCTCTCTCTCTCTGCTTGTGGACTGAACCTGTCTCAGCTCTCTCTCTCTCTCTGCTTGTGGACTGAGCAGAATCTTCCTCTTGGCAGAAGTATTGCTGCCACCAGGCTGATTATAACAGTTCATTCAACACAATGTGGCGTCCTGCTGTATTCTAGCTGCACAACATTTCGTCAGCACCAGAGATCTTTTCTGTTGTGTTGTTGACGGTACGTTTGTTCATGTGTAACTCTGTTGTTGTTTGTGTAGCACTGCTTTGCTTTATCTTGGCCAGGTCGCAGTTGGAAATGAGAACGTGTTCTCAACTGGTCACCTGGTTAAATAAATAAAGGTGAAATTAATGTTTTTAAATTTAATTATAATAACATTATTAAATTTGACTAATAAGAATATCCTGTAATCTCCTGTCACCCAGGGAATCATATCCTGTAATCTCCTGTCACCCAGGGAATCATATCCTGTAATCTCCTGTCACCCAGGGAATCATATCATATAATCTCCTACTGACTGTCACCCAGGGAATCATATCCTGTAATCTCCTGTCACCTAGGGAATCATATCCTGTAATCTGTCACCTAGGGAATCATATCCTGTAATCTCCTGTCACCCAGGGAATCATATCCTGTAATCTCCTCCTGACTGTCACCCAGGGAATCATATCCTGTAATCTCCTCCTGACTGTCACCCAGGGAATCATATCCTGTAATCTCCTCCTGACTGTCACCCAGGGAATCATATCCTGTAATCTCCTGTCACCCAGGGAATCATATCCTGTAATCTCCTCCTGACTGTCACCCAGGGAATCATATCCTGTAATCTCCTCCTGACTGTCACCCAGGGAATCATATCCTGTAATCTCCTGTCACCCAGGGAATCATATCCTGTAATCTCCTCCTGACTGTCACCCAGGGAATCATATCCTGTAATCTCCTCCTGACTGTCACCCAGGGAATCATATCCTGTAATCTCTCTGACTGTCACCCAGGGAATCATATCCTGTAATCTCCTCCTGACTGTCACCCAGGGAATCATATCCTGTAATCTCCTCCTGACTGTCACCCAGGGAATCATATCCTGTAATCTCTCCTGACTGTCACCTAGGGAATCATATCCTATAATCTCCTGTCACCCAGGGAATCATATCCTGTAATCTCCTGTCACCCAGGGAATCATATCCTGTAATCTCCTGTCACCCAGGGAATCATATCCTGTAATCTCCTCCTGACTGTCACCCAGGGAATCATATCCTGTAATCTCCTCCTGACTGTCACCCAGGGAATCATATCCTGTAATCTCTCTGACTGTCACCCAGGGAATCATATCCTGTAATCTCCTCCTGACTGTCACCCAGGGAATCATATCCTGTAATCTCACCCAGGGAATCATATCCTGTAATCTCCTGACTGTCACCCAGGGAATCATATCCTGTAATCTCCTCACCCAGGGAATCATATCCTGTAACTGTCACCCAGGGAATCATATCCTGTAATCTCCTCCTGACTGTCACCCAGGGAATCATATCCTGTAATCTCCTCCTGACTGTCACCCAGGGAATCATATCCTGTAATCTCCTCCTGACTGTCACCCAGGGAATCATATCCTGTAATCTCCTCCTGACTGTCACCCAGGGAATCATATCCTGTAATCTCCTGTCACCCAGGGAATCATATCCTGTAATCTCCTGTCACCCAGGGAATCATATCCTGTAATCTCCTCCTGACTGTCACCCAGGGAATCATATCCTGTAATCTCCTGTCACCCAGGGAATCATATCCTGTAATCTCCTCCTGACTGTCACCCAGGGAATCATATCCTGTAATCTCCTCCTGACTGTCACCCAGGGAATCATATCCTATAATCTCCTCCTGACTGTCACCCAGGGAATCATATCCTGTAATCTCCTCCTGACTGTCACCCAGGGAATCATATCCTGTAATCTCCCCCTGACTGTCACCCAGGGAATCATATCCTGTAATCTCCTCCTGACTGTCACCCAGGGAATCATATCCTGTAATCTGACTGTCACCCAGGGAATCTGTAATAATCCTGACTGTCACCCAGGGAATCATATCCTGTAATCTCCTCCTGACTGTCACCCAGGGAATCATATCCTGTAATCTCCTCCTGACTGTCACCAGGGAATCATATCCTGTAATCTCCTGTCACCCAGGGAATCATATCCTGTAATCTCTGTAATCTCCTCCTGACTGTCACCCAGGGAATCATATCCTGTAATCTCCTCCTGACTGTCACCCAGGGAATCATATCCTGTAATCTGCTCCTGACTGTCAACCAGGGAATCATATCCTGTAATCTCCTCCTGACTGTCACCCAGGGAATCATATCACCCAGGGAATCCTGTAATCTCCTGTCACCCAGGGAATCATATCCTGTAATCTCCTCCTGACTGACTGTCAACCCAGGGAATCATATCCTGTAATCTCCTCCTGTCACCAGGGAATCATATCCTGTAATCTCCCTGTCACCCAGGGAATCATATCCTGTAATCTCTCCTGACTGTCACCCAGGGAATCATATCCTGTAATCTCCTCCTGACTGTCACCTAGGGAATCATATCCTGTAATCTCCTGTCACCCAGGGAATCATATCCTGTAATCTCCTCCTGACTGTCACCCAGGGAATCATATCCTGTAATCTCCTCCTGACTGTCACCCAGGGAATCATATCCTGTAATCTCCTCCTGACTGTCACCCAGGGAATCATATCCTGTAATCTCCTCCTGACTGTCACCCAGGGAATCATATCCTGTAATCTCCTCCTGACTGTCACCCAGGGAATCATATCCTGTAATCTCCTCCTGACTGTCAACTAGGGAATCATATCCTGTAATCTCCTGTCACCCAGGGAATCAAATCCTGTAATCTCCTGTCACCCAGGGAATCATATCCTGTAATCTCTGACTCCTGACTGTCCTAGGGAATCATATCCTGTAATCTCCTCCTGACTGTCACCCAGGGAATCATATCCTGTAATCTCTCTGACTGTCACCCAGGGAATCATATCCTGTAATCTCCTCCTGACTGTCACCCAGGGAATCATATCCTGTAATCTCCTCCTGACTGTCACCTAGGGAATCATATCCTGTAATCTCCTCACCCTGACTGTAATGTCACCCAGGGAATCATATCCTGTAATCTCCTGTCACCCAGGGAATCATATCCTGTAATCTCCTCCTGACTGTCACCCAGGGAATCATATCCTGTAATCTCCTGTCACCCAGGGAATCATATCCTGTAATCTCCTGTCACCCAGGGAATCATATCCTGTAATCTCCTCCTGACTGTCACCCAGGGAATCATATCCTGTAATCTCCTCCTGACTGTCACCCAGGGAATCATATCCTGTAATCTCCTCCTGACTGTCACCCAGGGAATCATATCCTGTAATCTCCTCCTGACTGTCACCCAGGGAATCATATCCTGTAATCTCCTCCTGACTGTCACCCAGGGAATCATATCCTGTAATCTCCTCCTGTCACCCAGGGAACTATAATCTCCTCCACTGTCCAGGGAATCATATCCTGTAATCTCTCCCAGGGAATCATATCCTGTAATCTGTCACCCAGGGAATCATATCCTGTAATCTCTCCTGGTAATCTCCTGTCACCCAGGGAATCATATCCTGTAATCTCCTCCTGACTGTCACCCAGGGAATCAATCCTCCTGACTGTCACCCAGGGAATCATATCCTGTCCTCCTGTAACTGTCACCCAGGGAATCATATCCTGTAATCTCCTCCTGACTGTCACCCAGGGAATCATATCCTGTAATCTCCTGACTGTCACCCAGGGAATCATATCCTGTAATCTCCTCCTGACTCCTCATATCCCTGACTGTCACCCAGGGAATCATATCCTGTAATCTCCTCCTGACTGTCACCCAGGGAATCATATCCTGTAATCTCCTCCTGACTGTCACCCAGGGAATCATATCCTGTAATCTCCTCCTGACTGTCACCCAGGGAATCATATCCTGTAATCTCCTCCTGACTGACTGTCATCTCCTGTCACCCAGGGAATCATATCCTGTAATCTCCTGTCACCCAGGGAATCATATCCTGTAATCTCCTCCTGACTGTCACCCAGGGAATCATATATAATCTCCTCTGACTGTCACCCAGGGAATCATATCCTGTAATCTCCTCCTGACTGTCACCCAGGGAATCATATCCTGTAATCTCCTCCTGACTGTCACCCAGGGAATCATAATCCTGTAATCCTCCTGACTGTCACCCAGGGAATCATATCCTGTAATCTCCTCCTGACTGTCACCCAGGGAATCATGTAATCCTGTAATCTCCTCCTGACTGTCACCCAGGGAATCATATCCTGTAATCTCTCCTGACTGTCACCCAGGGAATCATATCCTGTAATCTCCTCCTGACTGTCACCCAGGGAATCATATCCTGTAATCTCCTCCTGACTGTCACCCAGGGAATCATATCCTGTAATGACTGTCACCCAGGAATCAAATCTCCTGACTGTCACCCAGGGAATCATATCCTGTAATCTCTGACTGTCACCCAGGGAATCATATCCTGTAATCTCCTCCTGACTGTCACCCAGGGAATCATATCCTGTAATCTCCTCCTGACTGTCACCCAGGGAATCATATCCTGTAATCTCCTCCTGACTGTCACCCAGGGAATCATATATCTCCTGTAATCTCCCTCCCCTGACTGTCACCCAGGGAATCATATCCTGTAATCTCCTCCTGACTGTCACCCAGGGAATCATATCCTGTAATCTCCTCCTGACTGTCAGGGAATCATATCCTAATCTCCTCTGACTGGAATCATATCCTATAATCTCCCCTGACTGTCACCCAGGGAATCATATCCTGTAATCTCCTGTCACTGTCCAGGGAATCATATAAACTCCTGTAATCTCCTCCTGACTGTCACCCAGGGAATCATATCCTGTAATCTCCCTGTCAACCAGGGAATCAAATCCTGTAATCTCCTGTCACCCAGGGAATCATATCCTGTAATCTCCTGTCACCCAGGGAATCATATCCTGTAATCTGCTCCTGACTGTCAACTAGGGAATCATATCCTGTAATCTGCTCCTGACTGTCAACTAGGGAATCATATCCTGTAATCTCCTCCTGACTGTCACCCAGGGAATCATATCCTGTAATCTCCTGTCACCCAGGGAATCATATCCTGTAATCTGCTCCTGACTGTCACCCAGGGAATCATATCCTGTAATCTCCTCCTGACTGTCACCCAGGGAATCATATCCTGTAATCTCCTCCTGACTGTCACCCAGGGAATCATATCCTGTAATCTCCTGTCACCCAGGGAATCATATCCTGTAATCTCCTCCTGACTGTCACCCAGGGAATCATATCCTGTAATCTCCTGACTGTCACCCAGGGAATCATATCCTGTAATCTCCTGTCACCCAGGGAATCATATCCTGACTGTCACCCAGGGAATCATATCCTGTAATCTCCTGTCACCCAGGGAATCATATCCTGTAATCTCCTCCTGACTGTCACCCAGGGAATCATATCCTGTAATCTCCCCCTGACTGTCACCCAGGGAATCATATCCTGTAATCTCCCCCTGACTGTCACCCAGGGAATCATATCCTGTAATCTCCTCCTGACTGTCACCCAGGGAATCATATCCTGTAATCTCCTCCAGACTGTCAACTAGGGAATCATACCCTATAATCTCCTGTCACCCAGGGAATCAAATCCTGTAATCTCCTGTCACCCAGGGAATCATATCCTGTAATCTCCTCCTGACTGTCACCCAGGGAATCATATCCTGTAATCTCCTGTCACCCAGGGAATCATATCCTGTAATCTCCTCCTGCTGTCACCCAGGGAATCATATCCTGTAATCTCCTCCTGACTGTCACCCAGGGAATCAAATCCTGTAATCTCCTCCTGACTGTCAACTAGGGAATCATATCCTGTAATCTCCTCCTGACTGTCACCCAGGGAATCATATCCTGTAATCTCCTGTCACCCAGGGAATCATATCCTGTAATCTCCTCCTGACTGTCACCTAGGGAATCATATCCTGTAATCTCCTCCTGACTGTCACCCAGGGAATCATATCCTGTAATCTCCTCCTGACTGTCACCCAGGGAATCATATCCTGTAATCTCCTGTCACCCAGGGAATCATATCCTGTAATCTCCTAGAACCTGTCCTCTCTGCTACTAAACTCCTTTAGAACCTGTCTCTGTCTCCTGACTGTCACCCAGGGAATCATATCCTGTAATCTCCTCCTGACTGTCACCCAGGGAATCATATCCTGTAATCTCCTGTCACCCAGGGAATCTCTCTGTGTCTGCTAATCTCCTGTAATCTCCTGTCACCCAGGGAATCATATCCTGTAATCTCCTCCTGACTGTCACCCAGGAATCATATCCTGTAATCTCCTCCCTCACCCAGGGAATCTTTTAGAATCCCTGTCACCCAGGGAATCATATCCTGTAATCTCCTCCTGACTGTCACCCAGGGAATCATATCCTGTAATCTCCTCCTGACTGTCACCCAGGAATCATATCCTGTAATCTCCTCCTGACTGTCACCCAGGGAATCATATCCTGTAATCTCACCCAGGAATCATATCCTGTAACTGTCACCCAGGGAATCATATCCTGTAATCTCCTCCTGACTGTCACCCAGGGAATCATATCCTGTAATCTCCTCCTGACTGTCAACTAGGGAATCATATCCTGTAATCTCCTCTGTCACCCAGGGAATCTCCTGTAATCTCCCTCCTGTCTAAACTCCTGTCACCCAGGGAATCATATCCTGTAATCTCCTGTCACCCAGGGAATCATATCCTGTAATCTCTCTGACTGTCACCCAGGGAATCATATCCTGTAATCTGTCTCTGACTTCCTGAGACACTCCTTTTTAGAACCTGTCTCTCTGCTTAATTAATAAGAGCTTGTCTTGAATACTAAATCCTTTTTTAGAACCTGACTAAACTCCCTCTTTAGAACTCTGCTACTCTCTGAACCTTTCCTGCTGCTAAACTCCTAGAACTTCTGTGTCTGCTACTAAACTCCGTCTCCTCTCTGCTACTAAACTCATTCTAGAGCCTGTCTCTGTGTCCCTAATCTCCTTTAGAACCAGGCTACTAAATCCATTTGTAATCTCCTGCTAGGGAAGCAAAAACTGCTACTAAACTCCTTTTAAAACCTGTCTCTGTCATCTGCTACTAAACTCCTTTTAGAACCTGTCTCTGTCTCTGCTACTAAACTCCTTTTAGAACCTGTCTCTGTGTCTGCTACTAAACTCCTTTAGAACTGTCCTCTCCTAATCTCATTGTGTCTGCTACTAAACTCCTGTGTTTAGAACCTGTCTCTGTGTCTGCTACTAAACTCCTACTAAACTTTTAGAACCTGTCTCTGTCTCTGCTACTAAACTCCTTTAGAACCCTCTCTGTGTCTGCTACTAAACTCCTTTTAGAACCTGTCTCTGTGTCTGCTACTAAACTCCTTTTTAGAACCTGTCTCTGTGTCTGCTACTAAACTCCTTTAGAACCTAAACTCTTTTCTGTGTCTGCTACTAAACTCCTTTAGAACCTGTCTCTGCTACTAAACTCCTTTAGAACCTGTCTCTGTGTCTGCTACTAAACTCCTGTTTAGAACCTGTCTCTGTGTCTGCTACTAAACTCCTTTAGAACCTCTCTCTGTGTCTGCTACTAAACTCCTTTTAGAACCTGTCTCTGCTACTAAACTCCTTTAGAACCTGTCTCTGTGTCTGCTACTAAACTCCTTTTAGAACCTGTCTCTGTGTCTGCTACTAAACTCCTTTAGAACCTGTCTCTGTGTCTGCTACTAAACTCCTTTTAGAACCTGTCTCTGTCTCTGCTACTAAACTCCTTTAGAACCTGTCTCTGTGTCTGCTACTAAACTCCTTTTAGAACCTGTCTCTGTGTCTGCTACTAAACTCCTTTAGAACCTGTCTCTGTGTCTGCTACTAAACTCCTTTAGAACCTGTCTCTGTCTCTGCTACTAAACTCCTTTTAGAACCTGTCTCTGTCTCTGCTACTAAACTCCTTTTAGAACCTGTCTCTGTGTCTGCTACTAAACTCCTTTTAGAACCTGTCTCTGTGTCTGCTACTAAACTCCTTTTAGAACCTGTCTCTGTGTCTGCTACTAAACTCCTTTTAGAACCTGTCTCTGTCTCTGCTACTAAACTCCTTTTAGAACCTGTCTCTGTGTCTGCTACTAAACTCCTTTAGAACCTCTCTACTAAACTCCTTTTAGAACCTGTCTCTGTCTGCTGCTAGAACTAAACTCCTTTAGAACTGTCTCTGCTACTAAACTCCTTTTTAGAACCTGTCTCTGTGTCTGCTACTAAACTCCTTTAGAACCTCTCTCTGTGTCTGCTACTAAACTCCTTTAGAACCTGTCTCTGTCTCTGCTACTAAACTCCTTTAGAACCTGTCTCTGTGTCTGCTACTAAACTCCTTTTAGAACCTGTCTCTGTCTCTGCTACTAAACTCCATTTAGAACCTGTCTCTGCTACTAAACTCCTTTAGAACCTGTCTCTGTGTCTGCTACTAAACTCCTTTTAGAACCCGTCTCTGTCTCTGCTACTAAACTCCTTTAGAACCAGTCTCTGCTACTAAACTCCTTTTAGAACCTGTCTCTGTGTCTGCTACTAAACTCCTCCTTTTAGAACCCGTCCTGTCTCTGCTACTAAACTCTTTTAGAACCTGTCTCTGCTACTAAACTCCTTTAGAACCTGTCTCTGCTACTAAACTCCTTTTAGAACCTGTCTCTGTGTCTGCTACTAAACTCCTTTAGAACCTGTCTCTGCTACTAAACTCCTTTTAGAACCTGTCTCTGTGTCTGCTACTAAACTCCTTTTAGAACCTGTCTCTGTGTCTGCTACTAAACTCCTTTTAGAACCTGTCTCTGTCTGCTACTAAACTCCTTTAGAACTCTGTCTCTGCTACTAAACTCCTTTAGAACCTGTCTCTGTGTCTGCTAACTCCTTTTAGAACCTGTCTCTGTGTCTGTCTCTTTGTCTCTGTCTGCTAAACTCCTAAACTCCTGTCTTTTAGAACCTGTCTCTGTCTCTGCTACTAAACTCCTGCTTTAGAACCTGTCTCTGTGTCTGCTACTAAACTCCTTTTAGAACCCGTCTCTGTCTCTGCTACTAAACTCCTTTTAGAACTTTTAGAACCTGTCTCTGCTACTAAACTCCTTTAGAACCTGTCTCTGTCTCTGCTACTAAACTCCTTTTAGAACCTGTCTCTGTGTCTGCTACTAAACTCCTTTTAGAACCCGTCTCTGTCTCTGCTACTAAACTCCTTTTAGAACCTGTCTCTGTGTCTGCTACTAAACTCCTTTTAGAACCTGTCTCTGTCTTTTAGAACCTGTCTCTGTGTCTACTAAACTCCTTTTAGAACCCGTCTCTGTGTCTGCTACTAAACTCCTTTTACTAAATGATGCACCTGTCTCTACTGGGAGCCGGCAACACCCTCAGCGGACTGGATCCAGTTTCCTGTCCTGTCCTACACTTCCTCGGTGTGAACCTATCAGAGTTGTTTCAACATGTCAGCGCTTCCATGAGGACTTGTTAACGTCAGCTGAGCCTGGCTTACATCGACTGCTAAAATGGTCCTGGAAGACAAGGCAGGGTGAACGAGGCAGCGATAGGGTGACATGGGCGATACCATGTGCTTTAAGGGAATTAATGAAAATGAAATGCTAATCTTCAACACGGTTTAACTCATCAAAAAGGAGGGGGATTTATGTTCTAGATTAAGACAAAGAAGCAGTTTCTGCCATGTAGAGTTTGCTTTGTGAAAGTCTCAGCTCAAGACAGACAATGGCGACAAACCCCTTCTTCTCTTTCTCCAACATCCTTCCCTCCTAGCAAGGTCTGTAGTCTGTATCTCTAGAACTAGATGTCAGAAGAATACAAGATGTTATCTTCCATTCAACAGAGATAAAATGCTTAATTTAAATTCACAGCATC